>NC_053495.1:22608207-22855707 GCF_905171775.1 Rana temporaria | reverse complement strand
AGGCAGAAGGGGCCAACGACAAGGCCACTGTGCTGCCCTGCTTTAAAAAGCATCCACAGTGAGTAGAAAAGCCCATCCCCTGCCAGCATGCTGCACAGAAGATGAGCCTTGCTCTCTTTGCAGAAGCAGAGGTCTCTCTTCACAGGTCCCACATGCCGCTTTATCAAGTTTGTATAAACGTATCAAAGTAGAACTCTGGCCAGGCTATATTTTTTTAAGGGCTCATTCATAGAGGTCCGTACAGCATGTGGTTATGTGCCTGAGAGTGAGGCCTCGTACACACGACCGAGGAACTCGTCGTAAATGAAACATCGTTTTCCTCGACGAGTTCCTTGTTAGGCGTGTCGATAAACTTGACAAGCTTTCTTTGCGTACACACTGTCAAGACAAAATCTCGTCGTTCTCAAACTCGGTGACGTACATCACATACGACGGCAGGGGAAATTCGATTCCACTGGCACCACCCTTGGGGCTGCTTTTGCTAATCTCATGTTACTGCGTGTTAAGTGAAAGTTTGGTGAGAGACGATTCGCGCTTTTCAGTCTGTTACAGCGCAACGAATGTGCCATCTCCATTACAAACGCTACTTTTACCGAAGGCACGCTCCCATCTCATACTTTATTCTGAGCATGCGCGGGTTTCTAAGCATACACACGAATGTGTTTCTCGTCGTAAACCAGCCCGACGAGAAAATTGAGACTCCCGACTAGGGGTGCAACGGATCAAAAAACTCACGGTTCGGATCGTTCCTCGGATCAGGAGTCACGGATCGGATCATTTTTCGGATCGAAAAAAAAAAAAATATCCCCCACTGTAATATCCACATCTCCCCCCCCCCCACTGTTCACCCCCCCCCCACCAACTACAGTACCCCCTCGGTGCAGACACCCCCCCTCCTCTCAGTACAGTGACCCCCCTCCTCTCAGTACAGTGACCCACCCCTCCAGGTAGTACCGACAGACACCCCCCCCCCCCCCCCCCCCTCAGGTAGTACAGACACTCCCCGAGCGGTGTGTCCCACAAGTGCGGGCTCCTCCTCTGTGGGTGTAAACAGAGGAGGGCCGCCGCCGGGTGTACCAAGATGGCCGCGGCTCCGGAGCTAGGCCGAAGCCGCGGCCTTTCCCAATGTTATTCCTGTGGCTCCGGAGCTAGGCCGAAGCCACGGCCTTTCCTAGCGTTATGGTCGCGGCTCCGGAGCTAGGCCGAAGTCGCAGCCATAACGTTAGGAAAGGCCGTGGCTTCGGCCTAGCTCCGGAGCCGCGGCCGTAACATTAGGAAAGGCCGCGGCTTTGGCCTAGCTCCGGAGCCGTGGCAATCCGCGGATCACAGTGTATTCCGATCCGAAGGGGGCGACCCGTTCGGATCATGGATCAACTGTGATCCGTTGCACCCCTACTCCCGACGAGGAAAAACAGAATTTGTTATTTTTTTCTCGTCGAGTTCCACAAGAGTTTTCTCGACGAAAAACATACACACGACTGTTTTCCTCTGCACAAAAGCTCTGCCGCCAAGTTTCTTGATGGATTCTGTCGAGGAAAACGGTCGTGTGTACGAGGCCTGACAGATGTTCTGTAGCGTTGCCGCCAGCATCCAGTAGAAAATCAATGACAAGCTGACAGGCACAAAGAATCAAAAACAGCGTACCGCAGATAATATTCCCTAACCAGCTCTCAAAAAATGTCCACTTGTCCAGATCCCCCAGAGCCTCGGTGTGGACAGAGCATGCTGCCGCGTTTTCCTTCTACCGGCCCTACAGAGTGCAGGGACTCTGCGTCCCATCCACGTCCTGCACATACGTTTATACGGAAGGCTTCTATTAAACATTTGCAGCAGTTCGCATTGAACGGTTAGCAGCGCGGGCTCTCTGTTGCGTGCCCAACACTCTCATTTATACAAAGGCTTTCTTGTCTGCGCTCGGTTCAGATCCAGAGAGGTTGTAGGCTAATTACATACATTTTTAATTCCTCTCCACTTAATCGATATGTTTTTGGCACTGAATATTAAACTCACGAGGCAGTCGGCATCACGCGGGCCATCTAGATCTACGATCTCTGGCACGCTGTGTGATGATTATATTTTAGTGGAGGACACGCGAGTTACAAAAAGAACGCTATTACAAGCCAGGATCTGCAAATCCAGCAACAGGAAAATAAATAAATTAAATTATTCTTTAGGGCCCTTTCACACGGGGCGGATCAGTAATGATCCACCTCCTTGTGTCCGTAAAGCTCAGCGGGGATCCTCCCTAAAATCCCAGCTGAGCCATCGGCTAAAAGGGCGGTCCCCGCACACTGTTCATCCACTGACACCCGCAATCACATAGGGACCAATGGATGTCCCGTTTTCATCCGCAAACGGACGGATGAAAATGCGGACATACGGTCCGCACATGTGAAAGGGCCCTTAAATTCATCTTGCATGCCAACAACTTTAAGATTGTAAGCTTAGGAACAGGGACTGAAGGGAATGTACACTATGCAACGCCCCACGTAAATCATTGGTGCTATAGCCTGGCAATGGACAGATCGAAATTTAGTCAGTTCAGCAGCCATGACTAAGCACTAACTAGTGTGAAAGGCGTCGGCTGCTCATTTTCCCGATTCTTTGGCTGTATCCTGTGTTACATTTCTATATATTTTATCAATAAAGACAACTTAAGTTTTTTTGTGCGGCTGTCCATCCCTTTTAAAATGTTCACATTTGCCTAGTGCATTGCCAGCACCCTTGGTTTCCAGAGAGGTTCCTGATTGCTCGATTGAACCCACCTGGAGCGGTGACTCCCTTCCCCTAGTCAGTTAAAGTGGAGGTTCACCCGGAAATGACAATTTTTAACCGGGTTTTTTTAATCGGGTAGTTTTTTTAAAATCGAAGCTGTACTTACCGCTTTAGAGAGCGATCTTCTCCGCCGCTTCCGGTTATGGGCTGCGGGACTGGGCGTTCCTATTTGATTGACAGGCTTCCGACAGTTGCATCCATCGCGTCACGATTTTCCGAAAGTAGCCGAACTACGTTCGGCTTCTTTCGGCTACTCGTGACGCGATGGATGCGACCGTCGGAAGCCTGTCAATCAAGAAGGAACGGCCAGTCTCGAAGACCATACCCGGAAGCGGCGGAGAAGATCGCTCTCTAAAGCGGTAAGTACAGCTTCGATTTTAAAAAAACTAGCCGATTCCCCTAGACAAAATGAGCATCAATCTAAGGTTAAATTTTTTTTAGGGTGAACTCCCGCTTTAAGCAGGATCCCTCTATTTACATAGGGTGACCAGACATCCCCAGTTTCAGGGGACAGTCCCCTGATTGAGGACACTGTCCCCGGACCAAGTCTGTCCCTGGTTTTGTCCCCAGATTGGATTTAATAGGGGGCAGGGGCAATTTTAAAGACAGTGCGTGCAGAATTAAAATAAAAAAAATTGAATTACACACCCCCCGCTCCGCCGTGCATACCAGCATAGGGGGGTTGTATTTTTCCCATTATCTGTGTCCCTTTCTGATAATCATGTGCTGGTCGGAGAGGAGGGAATATTTATTTAGTTTCGGGCGCATGCCCATTCAGCTCCGCTCGCATGTTCTTCTGCCTTGGCTCAAATCCTGGCCAGCCACCTGCCTATCTCATTGCCTTCCCTGGCGGAGTGATCTTCCTCCGCTCCCCATCCAGTAGTAGCCGGGGCCCGAAGAGAAAGACTTGAGAGGCTGTGAGGCGGGCGGCGACTGGCAGAAAGTGCTGATTGTTGCCATTACTAGTAAAGAAAAAAAAGAGATTTTTAATACAGCTTACCTGTAAAATCTTTTTCTTGGAGTACATCACGGGACACAGAGCGGCATTCATTACTATATGGGTTATATGGAGTACCTTCAGGTGTAGACACTGGCAATCTCAAACAGGAAATGCCCCTCCCTATATAACCCCCTCCCATAGGAGGAGTACCTCAGTTTTGTAGCAAGCAGTATGCCTCCCAAAATGGTCCTCAAAAAAGAGGGGTGGGAGCTCTGTGTCCCGTGATGTACTCCAAGAAAAAGATTTTACAGGTAAGCTGTATTAAAAATCTCTTTTTCTTTATCGTACATCACGGGACACAGAGCGGCATTCATTACTATATGGGATGTCCCAAAGCAATGCTTACAATGAGGGGAGGGAGAACATCTCCAAGACAAAAGGATTTAATTTAGAGATATACTCAAATCATAATAAATCCAATTTAGTTGAGAAAAATAATTTTAAATTTTAAATTTAACTCAAAAAAGAGGAGCCCCCGGAATCCGAGGGTCTCAAACTGCAGCCTGCAGCACTGCCTGCCCGAAGGCAGTATCAGTATTCCTTCTTACGTCCAACTTGTAGAATTTTGTAAACGTGTGGACAGAAGACCAGGTTGCCGCCTTGCAAACTTGAGCCATAGAGATCTGGTGGTGTGCTGCCCAGGAGGCGCCCATGGCTCTAGTAGAATGAGCCTTTAATGATACTGGAGGAGGCAACCCTTTCAAGCCGTAGGCCTGAGTGATTAATTGCTTAATCCACCTAGAAATGGTGGACTTTGCAGCTGCCTGCCCCTTCTTGGGCCCATCCGGTAGAATGAACAGCACATCTGTTTTTCGGATCTTCTTTGTAGCTTTAAGATAGGCCTTCATGGCCCTGACAATATCCAAGGTATGCAGCAACCCTTCCTTTCTGGAAGTAGGTTTAGGGAAGAAGGATGGTAATACCAAATCCTGGTTCAAATGAAAACTGGATATGACCTTCGGTAGGAAGGAAGGATGAGGGCGGAGAACGACCCTGTCCTTATGAAAAACAAGATATGGTTCCTTACAGGATAAGGCCGCCAGCTCCGAAACTCTTCTTGCGGAAACTATGGCAACCAAAAATACTAACTTCCTTGTCAGTAGAACCAAAGGAATATCAGCCAACGGCTCAAACGGTTGTTTCTGTAAATTTGACAGAACAAGATTTAAATCCCACGGACAAAGCGGGGATTTAACTGGAGGTCTAATACGTAAGACCCCTTGAAGGAAGGTCTTAACCAGCGAGTGGGCGGCCAGCGGCCGCTGAAACCACACTGACAGAGCAGAAATCTGTCCTTTGATTGTGCTTAATGCCAATCCTTTATCCACTCCTAGCTGGAGAAAACTTAATACTCTATCGATGGTAAATTTGCGAGAAAGCCATCGCTTGGACTCACACCAGCCTACATAGGCCTTCCAGACCCTGTAATAAATCACCCTAGAGACCGGTTTCCTGGCTCTGATTAGGGTAGAGATTACTTTCTGAGACAGACCTCTACCCCTGAGAATCAGGGATTCAGCTTCCAGGCCGTCAAATTTAGATGCCGTAAGGCAGGGTGGAGGATCGGACCTTGCGATAGCAGGTCTGGCCGTAGAGGAAGAGTCCAAGGGTCTCCCACTACCATCCTTAAGATTAGTGAGTACCCTGCCCTTCTGGGCCATGCTGGAGCTACCAGGATGACTGGTATGTGCTCCACCCGGATCCTGCGCAGCAGGCGGGGTAGTAACTGGAGCGGGGGAAACGCATAAAGAAGTTTGAACTGATGCCAAGGGCAAACCAACGCATCGGTTTCGCAGGCCATCGGATCCCTTGAGCGGGATATGAACCTGTCTAGTTTCTTGTTGAGTCTCGATGCCATGATATCCACGTCCGGCACTCCCCATATTTGGCAGAGTGCTTGAAAGACTTGTGGATGCAGAGACCATTCCCCCGGCCATAGAGTCTGGCGGCTTAAGAAGTCCGCCTGAAAGTTGTCCACTCCTGGAATGAATATTGCCGATATGCAGGGCACATGAGCCTCTGCCCATAGGAGAATCAAGCTCACCTCTCTCTGAGCGGCTTGACTCCTGGTTCCCCCTTGGTGATTTATGTATGCCACGGCCGTGGCATTGTCTGATTGAATTCTCACCGGGAACCCCTGCAATTTTGACGTCCAAGCCCTGAGGGCTAGTCGAGCAGCTCTGAGCTCCAAGATGTTGATGGGCAACTGCTTCTCTGGCTTTGCCCAAGTACCTTGGCGAGTGCAACCATCCAAAATTGCTCCCCAGCCCGTCAGGCTGGTGTCTGTGGTCACTATCTTCCAAGCCACTGGGCTGAAAGACTTCCCTTTCAGTAGATTCTGAGGGTCTAACCACCAACACAGACTTTGTCGGACTCTTGATGAGAGCGGCAACGGGATATCCAAGGCCTGTGGCCTTCTGCTCCATGCTGACAGGATGGCTGCCTGTAGGATGCGAGTGTGGCTCTGGGCGTATGGTACCGCCTCGAATGTGGCCACCATCTTGCCTAGTAACCTCATACATAGGCGAATAGTCGGTTCTTTCTTGCTTAGAACCAGTAGGATTAATTCCTTGATGGCTTTTACCTTCCTCAGAGGTAGGAACACTCCTTGTTGTTCTGTGTCTAATCTCATGCCGAGATATTCCAACTGCCTTGTGGGCTGGAAAGCTGACTTTTCTCGATTTAGGACCCAGCCGAACCTCTCGAGGTATTGGACCGTGAGGGCCACTGCTCGCTCCAAGCCGGGAGACGAGTGGTCTATGACTAGGAGGTCGTCCAGGTATGTTAGGATCGTGACCCCTTGGATCCTTAGCTTGGCTAGGATCGGAGCTAGGACCTTCGTGAACACCCGGGGGGCCGTAGCCAACCCGAAGGGAAGCGCCACGAATTGGAAGTGACGCGAAGCCACCATGAAGCGTAGATATCTTTGATGTGGCTGATAAATTGGAACATGAAGGTAGGCATCCTTTATGTCTATGGACGCCATGAAGTCGTCCTTCTGGAGTGTGGCAGCTGCTGACCGCACGGATTCCATCCGAAATGAGCGGATCTTTAGATATGCATTTACCATCTTTAGGTCCAAAATTGGCCTGACATCTCCATTGGGGATGATGAATAGGTTGGAGTAGAAACCCAGCCCCTGTTCCAGGCTGGCCGGAATCCGAGGCGGATCGTTTGGAATCCTCGACTCCTGGAAATGAGGAGGAGGAAACCTTAGGAAATCTAATTTGTAGCCTGTGGCCACGGAAGACCGTACCCACTCGTCGGGAATGCTGGCTTCCCAAATCTCTGAAAAGAGTCGCAGCCTTCCCCCCACCTTCGTGGGTGGGGGCGCCCCTTCATAAGGTTGGCTTGGGGGCTGGTTTTGCTGGTTTGCGAAACCACTGCCTTTTGCCTCTAACAGCCTGTCCTTGTGACTTGCTGTTGAAGCCGAAGTTTGCTTTTGCAGGAGGCCGTCGATACTGCTTGGCATTAGAGGGCCCCTGCCCAGGGGAATACTGTCGTTTAAACGCAGGCCCCTGAACCTTCTTCTTAGTTGGCAAGAGAGTACTCTTGCCGTTTGAAATGGTCTGAATGTATTTATCTAGGTCTTCTCCGAAGAGTCGTCCTCCATGGAAGGGGAACCCTACCAGGAGCTTCTTGCATGGGGGCTCAGCCTCCCAGCTTTTTAACCATAAGAGTCTTCTCATATGGATAAGGGATAACGATAAACGTGACGCTTGCTGGATAGAATCCTTGATTGCGTCTACCGTAAAACATATGGCCTTAGGGACATCCGAAAATTCTTCTGCCTGCTGGGCAGGAATAAGTTTTAAGCATCTGCTTAAATTGATCCGATAATGCTTGAGCGACCCCAATCGCAGCCACAGCTGGCTGTACTACTGCCCCTGCAGTAGTGAAGGAGTTCTTAAGTAGTGCTTCCAAGCGCTTATCAACTGGATCCTTGAACACCTGTATGTTTTCTACAGGGCATGTTAACGATTTGTTAACACATGAGATGGCTGCGTCCACTGCAGGAGTAGCCCATCTTTTGGAAAATTTTTCTTCCATAGGATATAGGACAGAGAACTTCTTAGGTGGTAAGAAGATCTTATCTGGCTTGTTCCAATCTTGGAACAAAACTCCCTCTAATAGAGGATGGATCGGAAACACAGCATTGCTTTGAGGCGCCCTCAGTGAACCCAAAGCTGAAACCGTCGATACCTGGAGATCTGGTACTGGCAAGTTGAATGCCCTATGGACCAAGTCCGACAATCCTTGAATCCACCAGCTCTCCCTCAGGGAGACTGCCCCAGACTCCTCTGTATCCGGATCTTCGATCCCTGAACCTACTTGGTCCTTGTCCAAGAGGTCGTCCAATTCCCCTGAGGAAAGGACCTCCTCTTCTGAGGGTCCGCGCTCGGGCGACGGAGATCTATTCCGCTTACTGCCCCGCATAGCTGCGGATATCATTTTTCCCATGCTTTTCTGCATCTCTTTTAAAGAGGTGAGTAATACCTCCTCCGTGACCATCTTAGGGTTGGACTGACCCGCGTCAGCTCCAGCCCCAGATCCCGATGGCCCCAAGGCTCCCTGTGGGGAAAGCAGCGGCATAGCATTGTCCGAGACCTCAGACTCTCTGGGGGAATCCCCACCTCTTGTACCCTTGTTTTTTGATGCCATGGTACAATACCGAGGTACACCTGCTACTTATTGGTACCTGGGACTTATAAATAGTTAAATGCCCAAACACCTGTTTGGGGGATAAAAAATGCTTCCTCTCCCCTAGATGACACTTCTCTTTTTTTTTTTTTTTTTTTTTTCAAATCTAGGAAAGAAAAAAACATTCTGTCCCCCTGAGTAGTATTGCAAGAAAAACTATGAGATGGAAAAGAAACAGCCTATTCCTAGGCTTGAAAACAGTCTTTCTGAAGACTGCAATATTCTTTCTGGCCACTGTGTGTCCTCGGCGCCCCGTGCTTGCCGTTCTGGTCTTTCCTCCTCAGTTCCAAAGTATTGAATGAGCTATATGGAACAAACAAGGAAGGGCCGCCCCTTCCTTAAGCCACTGACCCGCCCTTCCCCCCCAGCAATCTCAAACAGGAAATGCCCCTCCCGACAGGGGGGGGGTGGGGTTGGGAGGAAGGGACCTCTCTGCTCCAGCAAACTGCAGCCATGAGGAGGTCAGCGTTTTGCCTGCTTTGCAGGCCGTGAGGAGGAAGACTGAATGGAGCATCGCCTGGAGGCTTGCAGGTAAGCACAGCTCTCTGACACACATATATTTTTATATAACACAGGCCCCACTCAATGCTTTTCCAACACTACAAGGGAGGTCACATCTTATGGGGAATAATACATATAGAGCCATCCTATCTTTATGATATGTGACTAGTTTGCCAGATGCAGTGCATAACTTTAGGCATGTCCCCTGTGACCCCCCAGAAAAAACCTGCTAAGAACCAAGTTCCGCAAGTTTTCCCCTCACTTACCTGCTCCATGCCGCAGGACTTTGCCAAGCAAGAGGCCCAATCTTCCCCCATCTCGGTGGGATGTCTAGACCTTCAGGCCCTGGGTTCCTATGAAGGATCCACTGTCCTGGGCCCATATAGCACTCTGGCAACAGAAACATTAGGCACCCAAAGGTTTCTAAGTTCTGGGCCCAGGGTCCAGCTCTCTAAAAAGAAAAGCATTATGGGCTATACCCCAAGGGTTTGGGGTCCGGTTACTGACCACTTTAGCGCTGAGGCTTTTTTGGACAGAACCGGTTAGCTCACCTAATCCCAAGGATGTGGAGGCAAGCTAAACCATGACTAACACCTAAGACACTGGCGGAAAAACTGAGGTACTCCTCCTATGGGAGGGGGTTATATAGGGAGGGGCATTTCCTGTTTGAGATTGCCAGTGTCTACACCTGAAGGTACTCCATATAACCCATATAGTAATGAATGCCGCTCTGTGTCCCGTGATGTACGATAAAGAAATATGTCCCCGAATTTCATTTAAAAAATCTGGTCACCTTATATTTACAGGCTGGTGGTACTGAAGTTGATCCATTAATTGACTTCAGTACCATCAACCTGTTGGGGTTTTTTGCTGGATCACTGCCAGTAGCTAAATGCACCAGCAGTAATCGTTGTATTCTGCCGGTGGAGAAGGCTTTAGCCCGGTATAAAACACAATGGCACTGCGGGAGGGATTCCCCCCCATCAACAATGACTTAAATGTATTTAATTTGACAAGAACATCAGCCCCAGGCAATAAGTGCCGCTGACAGAGAACCTGAGGCCTAGACGTCAACAACACGATGGTGGCCATTTTCTGAGGCACAATTCTGGAAATGCACTGATAAACAAAACTACTACAGGCATACCCCGCTTTAAGTACACTCACTTTACATACACTCGCGAGTAAGGACATACCCGCGAGTGTATGTAAAGTGCCTTACAAGTACTGTACAGACATTTTGCAGCCACAGTAGAAGGAGCTAAAGCTCCGATAGCATAGCCCGCCCTGTTCCAGTGTGCCCCTGACACCCCCAATACAGACCCTGAGACCTCAACTACAGCTCCCGACACCCCCACTAGAGCCCCTGACCCCCTACTACACCCTAGAAGTGAAAAAATATATTGTTTCACTTTAAGTACATTTTCGTTTTACATACATGCTCTGGTCCCATTGTGTACTTAAAAGTGGGGTATGCCTGTAATATGTTATGAGCAGAACATCTGCACAAGGCCTTCATACAAGCCCTGAGGCCATTGCGACTGCTATGTGCCACATGGGGGCCAATATATCAAATGTGGCCCCGAGCCATTGTCTGGCCTTGGAAAGGATAGGTGGGAAAAGCGAATGTTATCACATATCCTTCCTGAACTATTCCCTCCTCATCCATTTTACCATTTCCTTCATCTTATCCAAGTATCAATCCTGACCTTCCTCACCCCACCTAGAAGGTCACGGCCCTCAGGGAAAGAAATTCTCAGGGAACAAGGTCATAAAAAAATCATGGAACTCCAAGGCATTCCCTTTGAAAACCAAAGACAAAGACAAATTTTACCTTAGACAATGAAAATACACAAAACACCAACCTGGCTTAAAAATGGCCGCGGCATTTGTTATTTGTCAACAAAACGCACAAAACAGTAAACCATTTAAAGACAAAATCTCAACAGTCCATAAATAACTAATATTTGGCTAGAAAATTCTAGGCATACTGCCGCAAAAATATTAAATTCGATTTTAGAAATGGTCTTCTTACGAGGTGACAAATCGCATAAACAAATGCAGTGACAAAGAGTAGGGTGTGGGGATCTCTTCTGTAAAAGAAGCGATGGATGTGACAGAACAGCTGGTGAAGCCACCTTAAGCCCTCGTTCAAATTGGAGCGATCCGTCATAACCTCAAGTCGCAGCCTATTGCCAGCAATGGCACCGTTCCAATTGGTGCAAAACCTACGTTAGGTCGCTGCAATGATTTGCAAAAGTAGTTCCTGCACTACTTTTGGCGACTTCGGGTGCGACTTCAATAGACAGTTGTGCATTAAGTCGCATAGATGTCTGAAATGCGGCTTTGAAATTGTGCAGTTTTAGATGAAGTCGCACAATTTCAAAGCTACATTCAATGTGAACGAGGGCTAAAGGATAAATGCACTACACACACACACACACACACACACACACATTACAACCTGACCATATAATCAACCGTAGATTTACCAAAACTATGTAATATGAAAGCCTACTTAATCAATTTGCATCCAGTCAGGCAGGCCCATGCACTACATAGTTGGTAGATAAAGAAAATTGAACATTCAGATTGCAACATGGGTTGTAAGGGTTAATAGGTTAGGTCACCTTCACACAAAAAATAAAAAAATGCCTATGCGGGTAAGGGGCATCTGGATAAAAACAAAACTGTGCAGCTCTGACTAAAGTTGAATAATGCCCTTCCTATAGATGTAGGCCATTTATGTACCTCATGAAGCCTGATGGGATTACTCCCAGGATGTTACCAAGTAAGGCCTAGTTGTTAATGCTCACCTCCATTAGGCCGGGTTCACACTGTCGCCGCATGCGGCACACAGCAGGGGTATGGTGCGTGCTGGTTCACCGGTTCAGTTCCGATTTCAGCCCGAACCTGAAACGCACCAAAAAAGGCACGTGTTTTTCCAGCACACCACTGCGGAGATATGTGAACCAGCTCCATAAGAGAGCCAGTCATATTCTCCCGCTATGCAAATTAAATGCAGGGAAACACGCATAGGTGTGAACCCGGCCTTACAGGAATGAGCTCTCAGATCTACTGCATCATGGGAGAGAAAGTGCATGTGAGGGAGTTTCAACCAGAGAAACCGCTCACTCCTATGGTGGTGGAGGTGAACAGTATGGCTAGGCCTCACTTGGCAATATCCTGGAAATATCCCAGTCAGGCTTTGGGAGGTATGTAAATGGCCTTCACCTATAGGAGGGGCATTATTCAGCTTTAGTTAGAGCTGCACACGGTGCTGGTTTACAAGCAACAGTTTTGACTTTCCTAGACGTGCCTGTGCATTACAGCCCCATTGGCTTCTAAGGAGCTGAAGGGTGATGGTCTCATAGATGTTTATAGGGCTGTAATGTGCAGGCGCGGCAAGCACAGTGAAGACCTGCATCGCTGAATGCAAACACACACACAAGGCCATGGCCTTCTTTCCAAGGCAAATACAGTATGCATCTATGAAAAGCTGGGTCAGGTTAGGACAAGGGGCAAAAAGGGTAAATGCACGTTATTTTAAAGTGCACTTATCCTTTAAATAGGCTATATCAGCCATTAACAAGACAGCCCATAGATGTTGGTCTTTCCCACCGAAAAAAGTCTGACTGGAGATAAAAAGCTCCAGTCACCTGTGCAGAGAAGAAAAACCAGGTGGTGACCTTTCTTCTGAAGGCATACTTCATATTCCCATCGCACACTTTCCTGGATCTGCTCTTGGGTTTGGGTGCTTGTAGCAACAACCAGCTGGATACTGGTACACGTTACAGTAGAAATATTTGCCAGCACACCATGGAACAACGTAAATAGCGTCCAAACGGATGTTTTATTGCATGATCACAACAACACAAAGAGAATGCAACGTTTCGGACCCGCGCAGGGTGCCTTCGTCAGGCATGCCGATATTGCGATTGTTGAATCGAGATCGCGATTTTATAATGATTAATTGTGCAGCTCTAGTTCAAAGGCATACTGCAAGTCAGTATAAAATTATATATTATATAAAAAAGGACCCTGCAAGTAAGGCCCCATTTACACCGATTTTACAAATTTTTACTGCGTTTTTCCTCTGCAAGAAAAGGTTTCCCTTTAAATTCTATGGGACTTTTCACACCACTGCGCTGTGGGTGCCGTGCATTTTGAAAAGTGCTGCATCTTAGGTGTAGCATGAAAAACTGCACAAAAACTTCTCATTGAAATGAATGGAAATCGCGGCAAAAAAAAATTGCTGTAAAGACGCAGCACGGTTTGAGTTTTTGGTCCATTTTTTAGTCACATGCCCATTTCTCACAGGTGCAGGTCACTCAAAAACGCACAGGAAATGCATATGAAACAGCCTTTTTACCACCATTTTGCTACAGAGCAGTGTGAAAGGGCCCCAAGCTTTAAAAACTCTTGATTTTTTTTTGTGTGCTTTATCTGTATTGTAATTGGCTGGTGACAGGGTCTCTTTAACAGGTGGAAACACAAAAACAAACCCAGGACAACAATGTGCGGACCCCCCCTCAGCAGCATCGCTAGCCAGATCAATTCATAGAAGGGTCCTCTTGGAATAAGAGGTGGGCTTCTGTAATAAACAATTTAAGAAGATCGTCCAAGTCATTATCTTTTCATCACCTTGACCGCCCTTGTCATACAGCGCTCATCGCCAGCGGCCCTGAGAGCGGCGAGCAGACAAAGAGCCGTCTGCGTGCTCGAGTCTATGAAAAGACTGAATTCCAGAGGAAGAAAAAAAAAAAAAAAAAAAGAAATGAAGTGAAAATCTCAAGCTTAGAGCAAAGTGCAGAAAACGATCGTCGGGAATATTTTTCCTGGTTGCACTCCAGCAAACTGCTTGATCTGGGATTCTGCATTTCAACGGCCTTTCTAAAATAAGCGTTGAGCACACAGAAATGGCGTAAACAAGAGACACGTGTTCCTGTAAAGCGGACCAATACTCCAACGATAGCGCCAATACTCCAACCAAGCTGCTAATTACAGAGATCAACTTCCATACACTGTATCCGTTCTACCTGCCAGAGAGTTTGTATTTGTGCCCATCCAGCCCTGAGCTTTAGGGCCCTTTCACACGGAGCGGATCCGTATTGATCCGCCCCGTGTGTGTCCGTCGGCTCAGCAGGTATCCTCCGTAAATCCCCGCTGAGCTGTCGGCGGACAGGGCGGTCCCCGCACACTGTGCAGAGACCGCCCTGTCTTTCCTCCGCTCTCCCCTATGGGGAATCGGATGAATACGGACCGTGTGTCCGTATTCATCCGATCCATTCCGCCAAAATAGGGTTTTCTTCCGTCTGAAAAAGCGGAACTTTGCGGACGCGGATCTTTACGGACGTTAGCGGATGCATCATCCGCTAATGTCTGCAATCCCATAGGGATACATTACAAGTCCGTAAACGGACTTGTAATAAACAATCCGTTCGTCCGCCCGTGTGAAAGGACCCTTACACAGAACAGACACCTGATTTTTCTCTGCTGCAGTTAAGTAACGCGTACAGGTCTTGTCCCTCCCCCAGCCTATCATTGGACAGTGAAAGGAGACGCAGAAGCCGGATGAGCTTATCTCTCTGTCACTCTGCTCTCTCTAAAACAAAAAGAAAAAGGAGGGCGCACCGACCTTGTGTATTACCACTTAATTTTTTTTATTAAAAACAGAATAAAAAGCAATGGTCCTCTCAAAGAAATTAAAGTAAGCGCTTTTCAGGCAGCTGGACTGGACCTCACGGCGCCTGCCAGTAGAACCTCAGACATCTGAACGGCTGACGCGTTTCTGGGGCGTACCCCCTTCTGCGCAGGACAGTTTACATGCACTACATGCGCAGGACAGTCCATTCATTTCAACGCAGCACAGCAGCTCAGGCAACTTTATTTTTAAGTACTGAGCTTTGCTGCATTTTTTTGCACGTTTATTTTTGAATGTCTGGTTGCCATGTTTTAGGGGGGCATAAAGGATCAATGGCACTCCAAGCGGGACACATGTTTTTGCGCTCTGGTGAAATGTAGCCTATAACTGTAAAAGAAGAAGAAAAAAAAACTAAAAGTCGATAAGTGCGACCGGTTCCACGCAAATATTTACACAACACCACCAGTGAGATATTTTCGGCGTCTTTACGAAAAGTCAATAAAAACCGCACACATACCGAAACAGTCTCGCTGCACCTTGTTTACTATTAACTGTCAATCACGTGCAGGAAACGCTCGCTGAGAATTCTCAGCCTCTTTAACCAGTTTCAGATAACAGATGAATCATCTGTTTTTGTACGCTTCCATGTGAATTCCTCCTCTGTGGTCCAAGTCACGTCACACAAAGACGTTGTCGATTATTCAACCAAATCCTGCCGGCGAATGCAGGCTTAAGGGAATGGGCGATACAAACCGCACGTGGGGGGGGGGATATTAATTGGAGGGCTTATCGTTCTGTGAACGTGGAAGAGAAAAACTAGTATAAAAAGACAAGTTTTTAGTCCGCTTGTTTGTTCTTTAACCCAAGCCGACCCCAGTACAAGCCGACCCCAGTACAAGCCGACCCCAGTACAAGCCGCCTCATCTTACCACAAAAAAACTGGGAAAACGTACTTGAGTATAAGCCTAGGGCGAGAATGCAGTAGCTACTGTAAGTGAAAAAGAGGGTCAGCAATGCCCATTTGCAGCCTCACTGTGCCCATCACAACCTCACTGTGCACATTGCATCGTGTACCTGAAATTCTTCACAGGCTGCGCTGCTGGCGTCCATTTTTTTTTAAAACTTGCGGCTTCCTCCTGGTTCCGTTTGACACAGTGTTCAGTGTTCCGCCTATCACGGATGTTCTTTCATCCTCGGACAAGAGAAGGTCCATGATAGGCGGAACACTGAACACAGTGTCTGCTGGGAAACCAAGTCCGAGGATGAAAGAACGTCCGCGATAGGCGGAACACTGAACAGTGTCAAACGCCTATCACGAAACAGGACGGGACCATGAGGAAGCCGCGAGTTTTAAAAAAAAATAGACACCCAAAGTACACCGACTCGAGTATACGCAAAGAGGGGTATTTTCAGCCCTAAAAAAAAAAAAAAAAAGGGCTGAAAAACTTGGCTTATACTCGATTATATACAGTACTTGTAAAAATATAAAAAGATGTTGATACGCCGAATAAATACCGAATATATCAGGCTCCAAAATTGCGTTTACCCGGTGGAACGGTGGCAAACTACGGTACCTAAAAAATTAGCAATGTTTTAAAAGCCTTTACAGGTTACCAGTTTAGAGTTACAGAAGAGATCTGGAGCTAGAATTATTGCTCTCACTCCGACGTTCATGGCGATGCCTCATGTGTGGTGCGATCACCATTTACATAGGCACAGGGGACTTACGTATGCGTTCGTATTTTTTTATGCAAGCACAGGAGAAGGGGACACTTTACATTTTAAAAAACACTTTTTTTTTTGGGGATCAACTTTACAAGGATTGGAAGTGATAGGTCATCAAAGGCCCCAAACACGCTATTAGATTTTCGTCTTCAGATTTAGAAAGAAAGAAAGAAAGAAAGAAAGAAAGAAAGAAAGAAAGAAAGAAAGAAAGAAAGAAAGAAAAAGAAAGAAAAAGAAAGAAAAAGAAGAGAAAGAAAAAGAAAAAGAAGAGAAAGAAAAAGAAAAAGAAGAGAAAGAAAAAGAAAAAGAAGAGAAAGAAAAAGAAAAAGAAGAGAAAGAAAAAGAAAAAGGAGAAAGAAAAAGAAAAAGAAGAGAAAGAAAAAGAAAAAGAAGAGAAAGAAAAAGAAAAAGAAAAAGAAGAGAAAGAAAAAGAAAAAGAAAAAGAAGAGAAAGAAAAAGAAAAAGGAGAAAGAAAAAGAAAGAGGAGAAAGAAGAGAAAGAAAAAGAAAGAAAAAGAAAGAAAAAGAAAGAAGAGAAAGAAAACGAAAGAAGAGAAAGAAAAAGAAAGAAGAGAAAGAAAAAGAAAGAAAAAGAAAGAAAAGGAAAGAAAAAGAAAGAAAAAGAAAGAAAAAGAAAGAAAAAGAAAAAGAAAAAGAAAGAAAAAGAAAGAAAGAAAGAAAGAAGAGAAAGAAATAAAGAAAGAAAGAAAAAAAAGAGAAAGAAAAAAAAAAAAAGAAGGAGAACAAAAAAAAAAAAAAGCCCTAAACAAAACACGATCGGAAATTCTGACAAGAAAAGTGTGGATTTTTTCCCGACGGAAAGGTGGCTCAAACTTTGGTTGCATACACACGATCACACAAAGAAATCAGTGACGTACAACACTACGATGAGCCAAGAAAAATGAGGTTCAATGCTTTCGAGCATGCGTCGACTTGATTCCGAGCATGCGTGTTTTTTTTTGTACGTCGGAATTACATACAGATGATCTGATTTTCTGACAAGAACTTTTCCCGTCGGAAAAATTGAGAACCAGCTTTTAAATTTCCGACCAAAAGCTCACATCAAACTTTTGTCGGAAATTTCCAATCGTGTGTACGCGGCATTAGGGCTTATTCACATCAGCAGGTGCAGATTCAGGTGCACAAAATGCATGTCTTTGCTTTTTCCGCCCTTTACTTCTACTGAATCCCATGCACAGCGCAGCCTTATCATGCGTTGCAACGTGATTTTGTGCGCTGGGTTGCATGAAATTGCATTAGGTCTACATTTTTATCTCAGCGCAATGCTCGGTAGTAGTAGCCGCATCTGTGCAATGAGGAGCTCAATGCGCAAGGCGTGAACGACTTGTCAGGACAGAAACATGGGGCTGATTTTTCAAGGCGTGATTACCAAAGCTTCCCTCCTTCGCCTTGTTCTAGTACTCAGCGAGTCGCTGACCCGGAACAAACACGCAGGTCAGGAGCCGGAATCTACTGGCTGTGTAATCAGGTCAGCGACGCCGAGATGGGCAAAGTGCCGTCACCCTCAGCAACCGCCTTTTATTCTACTGAACTGCGGGGTCAGAGATGGCTCCTGATTGGCCAGTGAAGGACATGGTACTTTGAACATTTCACTGCTAGCAAGACGCCAAAAAGGAATTCTGTACTAAAATACATATTAGCTAAACACTAAAACCTCATATAGGCTTTTATAGGTGAAAGCTGAAATAAAAGATTTCCCCTTCCCTGCTTATCGCCAACATGACAATTACATTTTTAAATAAAGCTTGTTTTTATCAGGCTTTTAGACATTCGGCAAAAATGAGTGGCTGAGCCGCATTTTTGCCACCCGCTTAACTGCTTCAATACCGGGCACCTTCACCCCTTCCTGCCCAGGCCAATTTTCAGCTTTCAGCGCTGTCACACTTTGAATGACGGTCATGCAACACTGTACCCACAAATACAGCTTTTTATGGTGGCATTTAACCACTAAAAGACCGAGACTCTTTTTAAAAATTGTTTACAAGTTAAAATCATTTTTTTTTTGGGCTTGAAAATTACTTAGAAGCCCCAAACATTATATATACTTTTTTCAGACACCCTAAATAATAAAATGACGGTCGTTGCAATACTTTGTCACACCGTATTTGCGCAGCGGTCTTACGAGCGAAAATTTTTGGGGGGGAAATTTTTTTACGGAAATAGTGCCCATAGTGAATAGTGAACGCAGGCTCCTGGGGAGACCCGATATAGTGAACGCAGGCTCCTGGGGAGACCCGATATAGTGAACGCAGGCTCCTGGGGAGACCCGATATAGTGAACACAGGCTCCTGGGGAGACACGATATAGTGAACGCAGGCTCCCGGGGAGACCCGATATAGTGAACGCAGGCTCCTGGGGAGACCCGATATAGTGAACGCAGGCTCCTGGGGAGAGCCGATATAGGGAACGCAGGCTCCTGGGGAGAGCCGATATAGGGAACGCAGGCTCCTGGGGAGACACGATACAGCGAACGCAGGCTCCTGGGGAGACCCAATATAGTGAACGCAGGCTCCCGGGGAGAACCGATATAGTGAACGCAGGCCCCTGGGGAGACGCGATATAGTGAACGCAGGCCCCTGGGGAGACGCGATATAGTGAACGCAGGCCCCTGGGGAGACGCGATATAGTGAACGCAGGCCCCTGGGGAGACGCAATATAGTGAACGCAGGCCCCTGGGGAGACGCGATATAGTGAACGCAGGCTCCCGGGGAGACACGATATAGTGAACACAGGCTCCTGGGGAGACCCGATACAGTGAACGCAGGCTCCTGGGGAGACACGATATAGTGAACGCAGGCTCCCGGGGAGACCCGATATAGTGAACGCAGGCTCCCGGGGAGACACGATATAGGGAACGCAGGCTCCCGGGGAGACCCGATATAGTGAACGCAGGCTCCTGGGTTTAGTAAGACTTTAAAGCTGAAATAAAAGGTTTCCCCCCCCCCCTGCTCATCACCAACATGCCAATTACATTTTTTAATAAAGCTTGTTGAGCCGCATTTTTGGCACCCGCAAACCACCATGCCGTGGTGGCGATGCGGCACACACGCGGCAAAGTTTACTGGACATAAAACACCACCAATAGAAGATCACCACACTCACCCCGCATTGCACACAGTTGTAGAACATTTGTGGGCAAAAAAGGATGTTAAAACCGTCAGTAAGGAGGCGTCACATTGCCTCTGAAGCGCAATCCAAACACAGTTGGCTTCAGAGGACGGGGAGATTTGGAGGCGCATCTAAATCTACCCTCACAACTAATTTCTGACCCAGAGAAGTCATCACTGGTTCTCTATGCTTCTCTATACAATGCAGGCAGATCATGGCTGGAGGGAGGGGCCACATAGGTTTCCCAGAACCTGATAGCACCCAGCCTCAGTAACCTCTCAAGAGCCCCCAGGCCTGATGGAAGCAGTGCATGTAGATAGAAAGTGGCTGCAGGAGAGCAGCAGCACTGAGATGTAACAAAGGGCGAAAATAGGGAAAAATGGATGTACAGTAATTTGAAAAAAATTTGAAACTGTTTACGAAAAACAAAAAACATCATTAATTTCAGGTTTACTTAAAAAAAAAAAAAACTATACGGCTCCAGGAAGTGATTTTGCGATGCAGCGAATCAGAGACCTTAATAGGGCGTACTTATTATCACTTCGCCTCTCTTAGGTTTACACAGATGAATGCTCCTGGCCGTCATCCTTATTCGTTTCACGGTTAGTAGGGAGTCAATCGTCTGCAACATGCCAAAAATCGGTAGTTCTGCCCTCACTGGCTGCATGCTTGTCTCAGATCAGTGACTATTATTAGAAGAGGATAATCCTAACACAGGATGGGGGAGGGGGGGGGGGGGTGACACTCCCACCGCTGTATCCCGACAGTCCATTTAAAGCTGATTTTTAGGAGAGAGTGCAGTTATGCTTTTTATAGACAGACATCAACCTTTTCAATGATTGCCGCTGGGGAACTACAAGACCCAGTATGATCTGCCAACCTCCATCAGTAAAAACAGCTGCAGGACTACATGTCACAGCATGCCCCAGTACTTAAAAGCAGGTTAACCCACCAGCCTACCCCACTAACAGCTGCTAGGGAACTACAAGACCCAGCATGACCTGGTAGCCTCCCCAGTAACAGCTGGGCAACTACAAGACCCAGCATGACCTGCAAAGGAACTACAAGACCCAGCATGACCTGCAAAGGAACTACAAGACCCAGCATGACCTGCCAGCCTCCATCAGTAACAGCCGGGCAACTACAAGACCCAGCATGACCTGCCAGCCTCCATCAGTAACAGCTGGGCAACTACAAGACCCAGCATGAACTGCAAAGGAACTACAAGACCCAGCATGGCCTGCCAGCCTCCATCAGTAACAGCCGGGCAACTACAAGACCCAGCATGACCTGGCAGCCTCCACCAGTAAGTCAGGCAACTACCAGCACGACCTGCCAGCTGCCACCCATAACAGCAGCTGGGCAACTACAAGACCCAGCATGACCCGCCAGCCTCCACCAGTAACAGCCGGGCAACTACAAGACCCGGCATGACCTGCCAGCTGCCACCCATAACAGCAGCTAGGCAAGCACCCTCCTGCCAGCCGCCTGCATCAGAAAACATAGACCCTTATACTGATCATACAGAACTAGAAGCAGATTATATAATCAGTATTAAACCCAAAAATCTATTATATTGTAGCTTACCAATCATTAGATGGGGTGGCAGCATTAGTTTTATCTTCTTTGGCTTTTTCACCTGGTGATCTGGCCAGTAACACACCTCCTTAGGTAGACACCTCTGGAGAAATGAGCATTGGAGGCACACAGCATTGCCAGTCTAGGGGGAGGGGGGAGTGTTAAATGTACTAGCAGATTTACATACACTAACAAAATTAAGCCAAACTCCAGTTCACACTTTAAGGTCAATAACAGCAAACGGTTTATTTTTCCTTTTTGGGATATAGATTTTGTATTTATAAATAAAAGGTGATCATTGTAAGCACCCCTGCCAGTGTTCAATGGTTTGTCTCCTCCCTGTAAACTGATACATTCTGCTGGAGAGCTTGAGCTTTTGAAAAACAACAGATTTGCTGGCTGGATCTCCAGATTAAATAATAAAAGAACGAAAGCCAAAAAAACAAAAACAAAAACGAATGCAGCCGCAGCCACATTAAAGAATTGTTAAGCTGCAATATAATAACATGTTTGCTTTTGGGTTTGATATCATTCATCGCTCTGACGCTTTGTACATCATTCACATCACATCCTAATAAAAAGAAACTCTTTCAGTTTTTAAAAGTCACATAACATATAAGGATCCGGCTGACACGGTCTTAGGAGGGATTTCCCTGAATTTACACAAATTCTGTAAAGTAACAGCAATGACACCCGATAGCAAAGCGCTTTGCTAATTAAAAAGGGAACTCCAGGCACTTTTCCCAATTTTAGGGGATTGGGGGAAACCCATACACGTCGGGATTTCGCTTGTTCAGTTCTGCAAGCCAAACTGCTACAGGGAGGAGCTGGGGGAGGAGCTGGGGGAGGAGCTGGGGGAGGAGCTGGGGGAGGAGCTGGGGGAGGAGCTGGGGGAGGAGCTGGGGGAGGAGCTGGGGGAGGAGCTGGGGGAGGAGCTGGGGCATACACTAGTAGAATTTTATTGACATTTTTTCATTTTAACCACTTCCTTACTGGGCACTTAAACCCCCTTCCTGACCAGAGGACTTTTTTGCGATTCGGCACTCCGTCGCTTTAACTGACAATTGCGCGGTCGTGCGACGCGGCTCCCAAACAAAATTGGCGTCCTTTTTTTCCCACAAATAGAGCTTTCTTTTGGTGGTATTTGATCACCTCTGCGGTTTTTATTTTTTGCGCTATAAACAAAAATAGAGCGACAATTTTGAAAAAAATATATATATTTTTTACTTGTTGCTAAAAAATAAATAGCTTAATTTTTTTTTTTTTTTTTTCTCAGTCTAGGCCGATACGTATTCTAAATATTTTTGGTTAAAAAAAAAAAAATCGCAATAAGCGAATGGTTTGCGCAAAAGTTATAGCGCCTACAAAATAGGGGACAGAATTATTATTTTTTATTATTTTTTTTTTTACTAGAAATGGCGGCGATCTGCGATTTTTATTGGGACTGCGACATTATGGCGGACACATCGGACACTTTTGACACATTTTTGGCGCCATTCACATTTATTCTGCGATCAGTGCTATAAATATGCACTAATTACTGTATAAATGTGACTGGCATTGAAGGGGTTAACACTAGGGGGTGAGGAAGGGGTTAAATACGTTCCCTGCATTGTGTTACTAAAACCCGGACCCTGCATTCACTATATCTGGTGTCCCACAGAAATATGGAAACGCAATTATTTTAGCAAATAAAAACTGCTAAATATCTTTTCTCATACGTATATAGCAGTCTTGTGATTTCTATCAGTGTGTGGTTAAAGCTTGTAGGAGGAGTTTTCATTCTCCTCCACTTGTCCTATGAGGCTGCATGACCCCTGACCCACTGAGAATTTTTGCACAAATGTTTGTTAAAAAATCTATGAGTGTGCAGCCAGCTTAACAGAGCAGAGTGAACACAAGGCGGGTCATTCTATAAATGGGCGAGATAATAGAATAAAAGTGCGCATGCAGAGTTGGTTGCAGGCGCAGTGTATTGCGCCACCATGGGGTGGCTCTGCTCTTTCCTTCCCAGCATCCTCAGCTCAGCAGCAACCCACAGCTACAAGACATCGAGATGGGAGATCCCCTTTATTCCTGCACCCCAACACTGATTGGTCACTGGCCACCAAGACCCTGCAGACTCCGCCCACTTGACTCCAGAGGATAGAAGATCCTTTGCAGTCTCTGTGATGATGTCAAAGGATCAAATGGTGGAAGATTTGTACAATGCAGGGACAAGGCCATTACTAATAAAATACTAAAGGGGGCGCTGCACAGGAGGAGAGGGAGGCTTTGGGGGACTTTTAGGTGCCGACTGGAGTTCCCCTTTAAGGAAGGAAAGACCTTAGTAATAGACAGTACCTGGTAGACGTTCCTTTCCGCACATCACATATACTGCACTTGAAGGCTTCTGCGCTGTTCTTAAAAGTGCACACACTACAATCCCAATATCCTTCATCAGCTGAAGGCTTAGCTTGCCTTTTTGGCCTGAAAAATAAAAATAAATATAGAAATCAGTAAATATAAAATGGCACGGTGTCTAAACCAAGATTCATACAATTGTATAGACTTCCCCCATAGAGCACGTGTGTCAATCACAAGACCCGCGGGCCTAACGCCGCCTGCCAGGCGATTTCATGTGGCCCTACGTTCCCCCTTCGTCTCCACCCCCACCCTGCCTCAGTAGTCGGCAGCATTGAGGACAGAACTCCTCCAACAGATCCTGCGCCTTTCCATGAGGCTGCAGCACCCCCTCTTCTCTGCATTCAGCGGACTCTGGTACCCGGCTCCAGCCCTCCTCCAGACCCTGCACTTTCTGCTTTCCAGCTTCGCCCCCAGCTGTAGAGGTTCGGCTCTGGGCCCGTCTCAGCAGTTGGTAGCAAAGAGGAGGAAAGAACTCCTACAGATCCTGCACCTTTCTGTGCAACTGTAGCACCCCTCTTGTACAACACCCCTGGTCTCAGCATTCAGCAGACTCCGGTAGCCGACTCCGGGGTCTGCATTGCTTCCCAGCTCAGATGGAACACTATGGTAGAACCACGTTCTGTCTGAGCAGTCTCCAATGAAGGTGGAGGATACCAGAGATGCTCTTTCCCCCACCCCCATTTCTAGACTGGCATCATCTGCTACAGGATTGTGAGCGGGCTCCATGCCAGTCTGCACTTGCCCTGCACAGCTTGCCACATTTGGCACCTTATTGGGGGGGCGGGTGCCTGGCTTTGACCGGTACCTGCTCCAACGTCCGCCTAACTTTGTCACTGACACTCACTCCTCGCATGCCATGAATAAGGCTCCGGACGAAACGCGTTAGCACCTTACTGCTGTTTGCTGCCATGTAGCCAATAAAGAATTTTTGCAATGGATGTTGCCGAGTAGCCGGCCTTATTGTATTGGACGATACACATCACAGGAAATCTCATTACAATTTCCACAGAAGGTTACATTTAAAGGAAAAGTGCCCTATAAAAACAAAGTGAGCTTATCCTTCTTAACCCCTCCCCCTCATCCAACCCATCCCATCCTCCCCCCTCATCCAACCCGTCCCGTCCTCCCCCCCTCATCCAACCCGTCCCGTCATCCAACCCGTCCCGTCCTCCCCCCCTCATCCAACCCGTCCCGTCCTCCCCCCTCATCCAACCCGTCCCGTCCTCCCCCCCTCATCCAACCCGTCCCGTCCTCCCCCCCTCATCCAACCCGTCCCGTCCCCCCCCCCCCTCATCCAACCCGTCCCGTCCTCCCCCCCTCATCCAACCCGTCCCGTCCTCCCCCCCTCATCCAACCCGTCCCCCCCTCCCCCCCTCATCCAACCCGTCCCATCCTCCCCCCCTCATCCAACCCGTCCCCCCCTCCCCCCCTCATCCAACCCGTCCCCCCCTCATCCAACCCGTCCCATCCCCCCCCCCCCCTCATCCAACCCGTCCCATCCTCCCCCCTCATCCAACCCGTCCCCCCTCCCCCCCTCATCCAACCCGTCCCATCCTCCCCCCCCCCTCATCCAACCCGTCCCATCCTCCCTCCTCATCCAACCCGTCCCCCCCTCCCCCCCCTCATCCAACCCGTCCCATCCTCCCCCCCTCATCCAACCTGTCCCATCCCCCCCCCTCACCCAACCCGTCCCATCCCCCCCCCCTCACCCAACCCGTCCCATCCCCCCCCCCCTCACCCAACCCGTCCCATCCCCCCCCTCACCCAACCCGTCCCATCCCCCCCCCTCACCCAACCCGTCCCATCCCCCCCCCCTCACCCAACCCGTCCCATCCCCCCCCCCCTCACCCAACCCGTCCCATGCCCCCCCCTCACCCAACCCGTCCCATCCCCCCCCCTCACCCAACCCGTCCCATCCTCCCCCCCCCCCTCATCCAACCCGTCCCATCCTCCCCCAACCCGTCCCATCCTCCCCCCCCCTTACCCAACCTGTCCCATCCTCCCCCCCCTCATCCAACCTGTCCCATCCTCCCCCCCTCATCCAACCTGTCCCATCCTCCCCCCCCTCATCCAACCCGTCCCATCCTCCCCCCCCC
This sequence comes from Rana temporaria, assembly GCF_905171775.1. Classification (NCBI taxonomy): domain Eukaryota; kingdom Metazoa; phylum Chordata; class Amphibia; order Anura; family Ranidae; genus Rana; species Rana temporaria. The sequence continues at coordinate 22,830,153 of NC_053495.1, read as the reverse complement.
CCCTCATCCAACCTGTCCCATCCTCCCCCCCCCCTCATCCAACCTGTCCCATCCCCCCCCCCCCTCATCCAACCCGTCCCATCCTCCCCCCCCCTCATCCAACCCGTCCCATCCTCCCCCCCCCCTCATCCAACCTGTCCTCCCCCCCCTCATCCAACCCGTCCCACGTTTGTTTACATCCAGCAGAGCAAGTCATTGTCCTTGCCACGCCTGCACATTGCAGCCCCTTACACTTAAATTGGGGTTCCATTTACCTCACTGTAGCACAGGCTTCAGGTGTAGGACATTTGTGTGGTGCACTGTGATGTACGCTGATTAGGGGAGGCCATTGAAATCCATGGACTTCTGTTGTACCACAACATTCCAAAATCAGACATGTCCCAACATGTATGCTGCCATGCACCTTGTCATGTATGTGCCTTAGTGCATTGGGGTGCTAATCAAAACGAATGACACCACAGTGTACCAACACATGTAATGCATGCATGAAGATCAATCCGGACACCAACGGCGGGGCACCCATGCCCTCACCGACACCAAATGATGAGAGACTACCCCCCCCCAATGACACCAATAATGAGGGACTATCCCCCCAATGACACCAATAATGAGGGACTATCCCCCCAATGACACCAATAATGAGGGACTATCCCCACCCCCCCTCACGACACCAATAATGAGGGACTATCCCCCCCCCCCTCACGACACCAATAATGAGGGACTATCCCCCCCCTCACGACACCAATAATGAGGGACTATCCCCCCCCTCACGACACCAATAATGAGGGACTATCCCCCCCCTCACGACACCAATAATGAGGGACTATCCCCCCCCCCACGACACCAATAATGAGGGACTATCCCCCCCCTCACGACACCAATAATGAGGGACTATCCCCCCCCTCACGACACCAATAATGAGGGACTATCCCCCCCCCTCACGACACCAATAATGAGGGACTATCCCCCCCCCTCACGACACCAATAATGAGGGACTATCCCCCCCCCTCACGACACCAATAATGAGGGACTATCCCCCCCCCTCACGACACCAATAATGAGGGACTTCCCCCCCCCCTCACGACACCAATAATGAGGGACTATCCCCCCCCCTCACGACACCAATAATGAGGGACTATCCCCCCCCTCACGACACCAATAATGAGGGACTATCCCCCCCCTCACGACACTAATAATGAGGGACTATCCCCCCCCTCACGACACTAATAATGAGGGACTATCCCCCCCCCTCATGACACCAATAATGAGGGACTATCCCCCCCCCTCATGACACTAATAATGAGGGATTGTCCCCCCCCCCCACACTGACACCAATGATGAGGCACTATGTCATTTTTTTTTCACGCCCGCTCATGCTGGGGCATTACACAATCAGATACAATCTCTACTGATTTTCCAATGCCATGTAATAAAGGGAGCAGCCTACACAATTCAGTTTATATCCAGTCAAGCATTCCCTTGCACCACATGGTCGATAGCGGAGATTGTAAAGTGTATGGCCAGCTTAACAGATTACAAAACACATGCCTGTTCCCCATCAACGGGCACAAGAAGGGCAATGGCGGCTCCCGTATTTCCTACACGACGGGCTCACTTTAAGCGCGTGCGAGTTCCACTGACTCATGCATTCCGGAGTGCAGACACGTCCCTTCATCAAACAACAACACAAACCAAAATGCCTTCCAAATACCGCGCTGCTTTATGCGATTCCACCCGAGTGCAAATACATACAATGCTGGGCAATAAAGGAGGACGTCACTTCACAACAACCGACTTCCTGTCTAGTCTTCCCACACAGCCAACCGCCATATTTTATTTTATATAAACAGAGAAGAAATGAGGCGGCCGGTCCAGTATTTGTTAATCTGAGGCCCCCCCCCCCCCCCCACCATGTAATATGTTTCATTACTTGTTGATCCTGCCATCAGCGCTGATCCTTTTCCACCAACAGGGTGACAACTTTGTTCATTCTGCTGTAAAATCACATCGTTGTCACCTGGTGAGCAGAGTGGTCTACTGAAGCCGTTGATGGACTTTGGGCTCATTCACACTGGCATTAAGGCTGCATTCACACCTCGGCGTACTAAATCGCAGCGTTTTGTCCCGCGAATTGCGGCGACAAATAGCAGCGTTTTATACCGCGATTCGCGGCGGCAAAACACCGCGATTGTGAATGCAGCCTCACCCCCTCTATGGAGATGGTTCACATCTCCTATGCCGAACGCCGAAAGACGCCTGAAAAAAAGGTCCGGGACTTTTTTTCAGGCGACAGGCGTTCGGCGTGGAGATGTGAACCATCTCCATAGAGGGCAATGTTACATCATCCCTCTGGCGTGTCGGGGCGGCAGCGGGCGTCACACTACAGGCAACAAAACGCCTAGGTGTGAATGGGCTCTTAGGGAGCGGCATTAAAACCTTGCGATCGTGCCCCCAGCCGCTCCCCCTTTAGCTGGGGGTAGACACATGCTGCGGCCACAATTCTTTCCCTTGTGGCAGGAATTATACCCATCGCTTTTGGCGAGCGATACTGCTTGCAATCTATTTACCTGCTTGCCAACCAGCCGCCGCCATTAAACTGAGGCAGGTTGCAAATCGCCATACATCGTCCCCTTAAAGAGCAATAGCAGGCGCGCGCATTGGCCTGCGGCCGCAATGTCCGCCGCCCACCCGCGATCGCTCTTTAGAGAGCCAGAACGGGGATCAATGTAAACAAACAGATCCCCGTTCTGGGAGTAGAGAGAGATCATCTGTTCCTAGTGATCAGGTAAAATCAGCATTTAACCCTTGAAGTATCAGGGGGCCCCCCACTGCAAGGGAGGATTTTTTTCCCCCCCGGGAACTCTGCTTTAAAGTGGTTGTAACCTCAGACATGAAATATGAACAAAGCACACCCCTCTTGTCTCAATCCAGAGCACTAAGGGAGAGTGCGAAATCTGGTGCAGCTCTGCATGGTAGTCAATCAGCTTCTAACTTCATCTTGTTCAATTAAGCTTTGACAAATAATCCTGGAAGCGGATTGGTTACTATGCAAAGCCGGACCAGATTTTGCACTACAGTTTTAGTAAATCAACCCCCCCCCCCCCCCAAGTGTCATCTGTCTGCTGCCTCCTTCCTCTGCCATCAGCATGAATCACTTCTGACAAGTTTTCCCTGACATCAAGGCGGGAAAAAAAAAGGTGACAGGGGAGGGACCTTCAGCTGATTGACAGCATCAGCTCTGTTCCTGTGTGAAGGGGGCGTGTCCCTTCCCTCCAATCACCTCCCAGAGCTCTCCTCACTAAAGCAACCTCAGCTCTCCGCCCCCTGCTTTTCAGAGCTGAGAAATTCTGTGTAAATGCTGCACTTTGAAGGGCTGTAGAAAGGAGAAGACCTCAGATAAACAGGTACAACTTAAGTGGGTGGGATTTAATCTCCTGAGGCCAGTCACATCACTGGGTATATGTAAGGGTTTACAACCACTTTAAAGTGGAGGTCCGGGGGGGAAAAAATAAAAAATTAAAAAAGCCAGCAGCTACACATACCGCAGCTGCTGGCTTTTAATAAATGGACACTTACTGTCCTGGAGTCCAGCGATGTTGGCAGGTAATGTTTCCATCAGCTGTCGGGTGCTGCCGCCGCCATTGCGGGCGAGAGAACCCGGCAGTGTAGCCCTTCGGCTTCACGCCGCAAACCCTACTGCCTATGTGCGAGGCCCCGCTCCTCTCTCCTTATAGCCCGACGGCCAGGGGAGGAGGGAGCCCCGCGGTGACGTCACTGCCGCGGCCGGACTCCCGGAAGTGGGAAAGGGTACCTGTCAAGGACAGGTATCCTGGTCCCCCCCCCCCCCCGAAAGGTGCCAATTGTGGCACCGGAGGGGGGGGGGGGAACCGATGAGCAGAAGTTCCGCTTTCAGGTCCATTGGAGCCAAGCATGGCGGCCAGGTAACTGCCATTTCCAGAAGGAATGGTCAGCCAGGGCAGCAGCCTCCATAATTCCCTCATTCCAGGACCTGGAACAAGAACACAAATAGAATTCCGACATATTTACCGCATGCTAGTTACAGGTCTGAGACTCACTAAAGTACTGATGGCAAACAGCCAGGAAACAAGTATTTTTTTTTTTTTAAAGGAGCCAATCGAGTGCAGCCCCTTCTCTAATTTCAGGGTCAAACCTTAACACCGGCAATGATATATGAATGTCAAATATCTAAAAAGGAAAAACAATCAGGATACTGTAGCTGCTGACTTTTAATATAAGGACACTCGCCTATCCAGGGATCCAGTGCTGTCCTCACCCGAGCCGATTCTTCCATCAGCTTCAGGTGTAGGCACCGCCATCTTCAGTAAGGGAAACAGGAAGTGGAGCCTTGCAGCTTCACAGCCTGTTCCCTACTGCGCATGCGCGAGTCACTCTGTGCAACGTAAATGGTCCCGTTGTCTTCTGGGACCTGTGACGTGTCCTAGAAGACTGAGGGGGAAGGAGAGGGGCTCAAAACCAGGTACCCGCTCCCCCCTTCACCCCCCAAAATTGCCAAATGTGACAGTGGAGGGTGCAAAAAAGTGAAGCTTCCCTTTTTGGGTGGCCCTCTGCTTTAAGACAGCCCATACACGCTTCATTTACAAACAGCGAATCAAACGATAGAAGAAAATTACCCGATCCCAATCCACACACTCCATATGGACGGGGGAAGTTATTGTGTTCTGACAGCGAGGAGACTTCCCTGCAGCCACACTTCACTGATCAGTGCTGCCAGATAGATAGAGATATATATATAGAGATATATATAGCTGGCAGCACGGATTGATCAGAAAAAAAAACAAAACAAACTGGGTGTATAGAAGTCGATAGGTAGATCAACTTCTGTACAACCAGCCTGCCCATACATGGATCGAAATGTGTCAGGTCCCTTCTGAACTGACCGAATTTCGATCCAGGTATGGCCACCTTAAAGGGGTTGTAAAGGTAAGAAAAAAAATTCCCTAAATAGCTTCCTTTACCTTAGTGCAGTCCTCCTTCACTTACCTCATCCTTCCATTTTTGCTTTTAAATGTCCTTATTTCTTCTGAGAAATCCTCACTTCCTGTTCTTCTGTCTGTAACTCCACACAGTAATGCAAGGCTTTCTCCCTGGTGTGGAGTGTCGTGCTCGCCCCCTCCCTTGGACTACATGAGAGTCAGGACGCTCTCTACGTTGCAGATAGAGAAAGAAGCTGTGTGTTAGTGGGCGTCCTGACTTTCCTGTAGTCCAAGGGAGAGGGCGAGCACGACACTCGAGGCTTTCTTCCTGGTGTGGAGTGTCGTGCTCGCCCCCTCCCTTGGACTACAGGAAAGTCAGGGCGCCCACTAACACACAGCTCCTTTCTCTATCTGCAACATAGAGAGCGTTCTGACTCTCCTGTAGCCCAAGGGAGGGGGCGAGCACGACACTCCACACCAGGGAGAAAGCCTTGCATTACTGTGTGGAGTTACAGACAGAAGAACAGGAAGTGAGGATTTCTCAGAAGAAATAAGGACATTTAAAAGCAAAATGGAAGGATGAGGTAAGTGAAGGAGGACTGCACCAAGGAAGCTATTTAGGGGGGGAAAAAATTACTTTTACAATTCCTTTAAGGCTCACATAAACTTTACAATCTGATCACACAATCTTTATACAATCTTTATACAATCAACTTTGGATTTACCAAAACTATCCAAACCTAATCTGGCCAATCACTTCAGTCTGGTAGGCCCGTGTACTACAAAGTCGTTGGCGGAGCTACAGGAAATCAGATTGTAACATACTGTATAGGGTTAAACCTGATACAAACCAATCGTTTTTGTTTCAACCTGGAAAAACTGACAGCTCCTGTCAGAGCTGCTGTACCAACGATCCAATGTTAGTACAGCGATCTCCCCTACTTTTCTCTTGTGCCCCCCCCAGCTCTCTCAGCCAATCGGAAGCCAGTCAGCTGCTGGTTTTCCAGCATGCTGGTCCAAGAGAAGCCGGCCAAACGCCTTTACAGATGGGCCTAATATCGTCCGGTTTCTCCCGAACCGGCCGATATCACCAGACATTCAGCCTAAAGGGGACCTACACTATAAAATCTGTACAATCTCGGTTAGATCTACCAATCAGCTATGCAGTATAAGGGTCCATCTGATTGGATACACATTGAATGATGTGTCCTATATCAGGGTTAAGCAATTAGCGGACCTCCAGCTGTTGCAGAACTACAAGTCCCATGAGGCATAGCAAGACTCTGACAGCCACAAGCATAACACCCAGAGGCATGATGGGACTTGTAGTTTTACAACAGCTGGAGGTCCGCTAATTGCATATCCCTGTCCTATATGGTGGTCTCAGTAATTCTAAGGGTAGACACACACATTACAATACAAATGTACTTCGTATTAAGAGGACACACCTATACCAATCAATTTCTATCCAATCAGATAGACCCTTGTACTACATAGCTGATGATAGATCTCAAGTACAATCAGATTGTCAAGTTTATGGTTAGCTTGAAGGACACTGTACAACCAGACTGTATAATGTATGGCTAGCCTAGAGGATATTGTACAACCAGACTGTATAATGTATGGCTAGCCTAGAGGATATTGTACAACCAGACTGTATAATGTATGGCGAGCCTAGAGGATATTGTACAACCAGACTGTATAATGTATGGCGAGCCTAGGAGGATATTGTACAACCAGACTGTATAATGTATGGCTAGCCTAGGAGGATATTGTACAACCAGACTGTATAATGTATGGCGAGCCTAGGAGGATATTGTACAACCAGACTGTATAATGTATGGCTAGCCTAGAGGATATTGTACAACCAAATCGTATAGTAATCTTAAAGGATATTGCACAACCAGATTGTATAATGTACGATTAGCCTAATGGATATTGTATAACCAGACTGTATAGTGAATGGTCAGATTTAAGGATATTGTACAACCAGAAGGCATAGCAAGCTTAAAGGATATTGTACAATCAGACTGTATAGTGTATGGGAAGCTTCATATTGCGGAGACCACAAAACAATCGCCAACCCGCAAACGTCTCTAAACATCAAACGCCTGGCTTCCTGGGCATTCTTACATTCGCCAACGCTACCCCCCCCCCCCCCCCCCCCCCACAGACTAACTTTTTTAATTTCCTCGCTCCCTCCTCACCGAACCCAATACGAAAATGCCCGAGCGAACGCACGGTGGTGCAGCCTGTCAATTCGGCGACTGCAGGGGGCACTAGGCAGCAACGGTACCTCCGATTAAATTTGCTGCCCTTCAAATTAACCTTACGTGACCACGGGGAGCATCACACACACACACGGGAAAAAAAAAAAGCCTCCGGCCCGCGAGGAGTTAAAAAGCACGGAACGTCAAAAAGGAGACGAGCGGCGAAAAAAAAAAAAGAAAAAACGCTCGTCCACAGCGCCTGATGCCAGGCGAACGTCTCTGCCCCTCACCTCCCACCGCTCTCCTGCCAGTGCCCCAATTGTCAGCGGAGACCGCCGTCAAAAAAAAAAAAAAGACCCCCGTTTTCTCAATCCCAACGAGGTTAACCCTTTCCTGTCTTAGAACCCCCCCCCCTTCATTTTCCAAGGTGAGATCAGGAAGGGGTTAATGAAGTAAAAAAAAAAAAGAAAGAAAAAAAAAGACAACACACCCCACTGTGAAAATAACACAAAAGACAAAAGCAGCCATGGCGAGTCTTTCCATAGAAGACATTCCAACCACCCACCGCCACCGTCTACCGATCCCTTGCAGCACCCCGCCGCCTACCCCCCACCTTGCTTACCTAGCAATAAAAGGAATAATGGGGGGGTTTGGGGGGGGCACTAAGATCATTTATTGGCATTTTTTCGGGGCAGTGGAGGCGTTTCGCTCTCCTCTCCACCCTGCTCCTCGCCTTTTTCTCTGGTAAATATTCTCTTTGTCTGAGGCTCAGTGCAGGGAGTGTGTTGTGTGTCTGAAAGGCTCAGCCGCCATAGCACAGCAATGCCCTGGCGCACTTCCCCTCGCCTCCCTATAGATCATATACATTAGGAGGCGCTCGGCAGGCGGTCGCCAGGCGCAATGACAGCCCCCCCCCCCATTGCCTATCCCTGGATCAGGCTTGATCTACCCCCATTGTCTGTGATTGGGGTCTTATTTAAAGGGACTGTTTCAAAGAAGAAGGGGGGGGGTATTGGCATGCATGGTGCAAGCGCATGCAAAGGGTGGGGGGGGGGGGGCTGAATCTGGTTGCACGGGCAAAGATCATATGCATTGCATTGACAGGGGCCCTTTAAATTGAGGGGGGGGCGCATGATGTCTCCAAGCAGGACATAAACAAGACATACACAGGGAGGGGGCTGATTCTGCAAGGGCATTGGCAAAACAAGCAAAGAGGGAGGGGGGATTTCAATGTTAAATGTCCATCTGGTTGCATATAAATAAATACCCCCCCCGCCACCACCACCACCCATCCCCCCCTCTGCACTGTACCTGGTCGGGCTCTTCTTGTCGCCCATAATCATGAATGTAAAATCCACGCCTGGTGCACCCTCCCCCCTTTTCCTGGTGATGTGCAAAGGGGGACCCCCCCCAAAACACCTAGAGAGACCGGGGGGAGGCGGAGAGGGGGGGCGGCCCGCTGGCGGCTACGGTTGCCGGTGGATGGACGGAGCCCGGGAGGGGGGGTTGGGAAGAAGAAGGGGAGGGGGGGTGAAGTCCGGGATCAGCCGTGCTCTCTCCTCCGCCGATCCGCTGCCAGACTGCACACAACCAGTCACTCGGGGACGGAAGGAAGGGCGGGGACACGGCCGACGTGACGTCACGGGGAGCGGGCAGCCAATGGCGGAGCGAGGGGGCTTTAAAAGTCCAGCGCTGGGGCAAGTGGGGAAGGTGACATGAGCGGGCCTGGAGGGGTCAGGGGCGCGTGGGATCAGGGAGGTGTATGGGCTAGAGGGGGTACAGGGGGGTGCATGAGATCAGGGAGGTATATGGGGGTGCATGGGATCAGGGAGGTGTATGGGCTAGAGGGGGGTGCATGGGATCAGGGAGGCCTATGGGCTAGAGGGGGGTGCATGGGATCAGGGAGGTGTGTGGGCTAGAGGGGGGTGCATGGGATCAGGGAGGTATATGGGGGTGCGTGGGATCAGGGAGGCGTATAGGCTAGAGGGGGGTGCATGGGATCAGGGAGGCCTATGGGCTAGAGGGGGGTGCATAGGATCAGGGAGGTATATGGGATCAGAGAGGGCTAGAGGGGGGTGCATAGGATCAGGGAGGCCTATGGGCTAGAGGGGGGTGCATAGGATCAGGGAGGTATATGGGATCAGAGAGGGCTAGAGGGGGGTGCATGGGATCAGGGAGGTGTATGGGCTAGAGGGGGGTGCATAGGATCAGGGAGGTATATGGGATCAGAGAGGGCTAGAGGGGGGTGCATGGGATCAGGGAGGTGTATGGGCTAGAGGGAGGTGCGTGTGATCAGGGCGGTGTATGGGCTGGGGGGAGGGGTATATGAGATCAGGGAGGTATATGGGCTAGATGGGGGTGCATGGGATCAGGGAGGCCTATGGGCTAGAGGGGGGTGCATGGGATCAGGGAGATGTATGGGCTACAGGGGGGTGCATGGGATCAGGGAGGGCTAGAGGGGGGTGCATGGGATCAGGGAGGTGTATGGGCTAGAGGGAGGTGCATGTGATCAGGGCGGTGTATGGGCTAGAGGGGGGGGTACATGGGATCAGGGAGGTGTATGGGCTAGAGGGGGTGCATGAGATCAGGGGTGTGTATGGGCTACAGGGGGGTGCATAGGATCAGGGGATGGGGATGTGTATGGGCTGGGGGGGTGCATGGTATCAGGGGGATGAGTATGGGATCAGGGCTGTGTATGGGCTAGGGGGGGTATATGAACTAAAGGGTGGTGCAAGGGCTCCAGGGACTGTATGGGTTTAAGAGCATATATGGAATAAAGGGGATGCAAGGACTGATGGGGGTGCGTGAACTAGAGGGGGACACATGGGCTAGAGGGAGGGCATGGGCTCAAGGGGGTGCATTGACTGAGGGGGATGCAAGGGCTTGGGGGGAGGGGGGTGCAAAGACTAGAGAGGGATACAGGGCTTGGGGTGCAAGGAATGAGGGGGTCACATGGACTGGAGAGGTGCATGAACTAAAGGGGGGGAGGGTGCATGGACTAGGGAGGGCTCTGCATGGACTGGAGGGGTGCATGAACTAGAGGGGGGAGGGTGAATGGACTAGAGGGGGTGCAATGAGTGGGGGGGGGGCATGGACTAGGGAGGGCTCTGCATGGACTGGAGGGGTGCATGAACTAGAGGGGGAGGGTGCAAGGGCTCAGGGAGGGTGCATGGACTAGAGATGGTTTTAAGTGCTCGGGGTGCATGGACCAGAATGGGATGCAAGTGCTCAGGGGGGTGCATGGACTAGAGTGAGGGGGGGGAGCATGGACTAGGGAGGGCTCTGGAGAGGTGCATGAACTAGAGGGGGAGGATGCAAGACCTTTTTTGGTTTTGGATAGGCATAAAGCAAATGTAAACTCCAAGAACAAAAATGGAGAGTATTGCAGCTTTGATGTGGTGACTGCCTTCGTTTTCATTTTTCACACTCTTTTTTTCCCCCCCTTTATTTTAACCAGGTAGTACTGCCATTAACGCATTTCTAGTCTCAGGGTGAAAAGCGTGCTGAGCAGTTTTGTCCCCTTAGGACAGGGATTGTGTTAGGACTACATAACACTGGGATAGAACTACATTTGGTTCAGATGATGTAGAGCGTGTGACGGCAACCAGGTGAGGAGTACAAAGACTACAGTCAAGCATGGTGGTGGGAGTGTCATGGTCTGGGACTGAATGAGTGCTGCCGGCACTGGGGAGCTACAGTTCATTGAGGGAACCATGAATAACATGTACTGTGACATACTGAAGCAGAGCATGATCCCCTCCCTTCAGAGACTGGGCCACAGGGTAGTATTCCAACATGATAACGACCCCAAACACACCTCCGAGACGACCACTGCTTTGCTAAAGTAGCTGAGTGTAAGGCCTCTTTCACACTGGGTCGGTTTGCAGACACTATTGCGCTTAAAATAGCGCCTGCAGACCGACACTAAACAGCGGATGCTGTTTCTCCAGTGTGAAAGCCAGAGGGCTTTCACACAGGAACGGTGCGCTGGCAGGACCGCTCCAAAAGTCCTGCTAGCAGCATCTTTGGAGCTGTGTGTTTACCGCTCCTTCCCATTGAAATCATTGGGAAATCGCGGCTATACCGCCGGCAATGCGCCTCTGCAGAGACGCATTGCGGGCGGTATTGACCCTTCTTCGGCCGCTAGTGGGGGTTAAAACCGCACCGCTAGTAGCAGAATACCGCCGCAATTCGGATAGTATAGCGCCGCTAAAAATATCGGCGCTATACCGCCACCGCACTTCCCGCCCCAGTGTGAAAGGGACCTAAAGGTGATGGACTGGCCAAGCATGTCTCCAGACCTAAACCCTATTGAGTATCTGTGGGGCATCCTCAAACGGAAGGTGGAGGAGCGCAAAGTCTCCAACATCCACCAGCTCTGTGATGTCATCATGGAGGAGGGGAAGAGGACTCCGGTGGCAACCTGTGAAGCTCTGGTGAACTCCATGCCCAAGAGGGTTAAGGCAGTGCTGGAAAATAATGGCGGCCACACAAAATATTGACACTTTTGGCCCAATTTGGATATTTTCACTTACGGGTGTACTCACTTTTGTTGCCAGCGGTTTAGACAATAATAGCTGTGTGTTGAGTTATTTTGAGGGAACAGCAAATGTTATACAAGCTGTACACTCACTAGATTACATTGTAACAAAGTGTCATTTATTCAGTGTTGTCACATGAAAAGATAGAAGAAAATATTTACAAAAATGTGAGGGGCGTACTTACTTTTGGGAGATACTATGTATGACATTTTCTTGTTGCTCTTGTTGAACAGATATAATAAAGAACTTTCAAAGCTTTTTTTGGACTGAGAAAAAGAGAGAAAATAAGAAAAATGCATTCGTTTATATACATGTTAAGGTGGCCACACATGTATCAAAATAATCATTTAATTGATGCAGGAGATGGTCAGAGACTAGGGACATGCTACAGGAGATGGTCAGAGACTAGGGACATGCTACAGGAGATGGTCAGAGACTAGGGACATGTTACAGGAGATCATCAGAGACTGGAGACATGCAGCAGGAAATTGTCATAGATTAGGGATATGCTGCATGACATGATCAGACACTGGAGATATGCTGCAGGATACAGTCAGAGACTAGGGACATGTGGCAGGATATGGTCAGAGACTAGGGACATGTTGCAGGATACGGTCAGAGACTAGGGACATGTTGCAGGATACGGTCAGAGACTAGGGACATGTTGCAGGATACAGTCAGAGACTAGGGACATGTTGCAGGGTATGGTCAGAGACTAGGGACATGTTGCAGGATATGGTCAGAGACTAGGGACATGTTGCAGGATATGGTCAGAGACTAGGGACATGTTGCAGGATATGGTCAGAGACTAGGAACATGTTGCAGGATACAGTCAGAGACTAGGGACATGTTGCAGGATATGGTCAGAGACTAGGGACATGTTGCAGGATATGGTCAGAGACTAGGGACATGTTGCAGGATATGGTCAGAGACTAGGGACATGTTGCAGGATATGGTCAGAGACTAGGGACATGTTGCAGGATATGGTCAGAGACTAGGGACATGTTGCAGGATATGGTCAGAGACTAGGAACATGTTGCAGGATACAGTCAGAGACTAAGGACATGTTGCAGGATATGGTCAGAGACTAAGGACATGTTGCAGGGTATGGTCAGAGACTAGGGACATGTTGCAGGATATGGTCAGAGACTAGGGACATGTTGCAGGATACGATCAGAGACTAGGAACATGTTGCAGGATATGGTCAGAGACTAGGGACATGTTGCAGGATACGGTCAGAGACTAGGGACATGTTGCAGGATACGGTCAGAGACTAGGGACATGTTGCAGGGTATGGTCAGAGACTAGGGACATGTTGCAGGATATGGTCAGAGACTAGGGACATGTTGTAGGATATGGTCAGAGACTAGGAACATGTTGCAGGATACAGTCAGAGACTAAGGACATGTTGCAGGATATGGTCAGAGACTAAGGACATGTTGCAGGGTATGGTCAGAGACTAGGGACATGTTGCAGGATACGGTCAGAGACTAGGGACATGTTGCAGGATACGATCAGAGACTAGGAACATGTTGCAGGATATGGTCAGAGACTAGGGACATGTTGCAGGATACGGTCAGAGACTAGGGACATGTTGCAGGATACGGTCAGAGACTGGGGACATGTTGCAGGATACGGTCAGAGACTAGGGACACGTTGCAGGATACGGTCAGAGACTAGGGACATGTTGCAGGATACGGTCAGAGACTGGGGACATGTTGCAGGATACGGTCAGAGACTAGGGACATGTTGCAGGATACGGTCAGAGACTAGGGACATGTTGCAGGATACGGTCAGAGACTAGGGACATGTTGCAGGATACGGTCAGAGACTAGGGACACGTTGCAGGATACGGTCAGAGACTAGGGACATGTTGCAGGATACGGTCAGAGACTAGGGACATGTTGCAGGATATGGTCTACCTGTAAAAAGATTTGTATTTCCATGCGTTCCTGAGATTTATACAGCTCTGCCACGTAGCACAGCTCTGTCTGTCAGGGAAGGAGATAAGAATTTAGTCTGCTGCAGGTAAAGCAATAACAAACCCTCCAATCCTCTACAGCCAAGGAAGCTGTCACCTTAGCCTCTGTTTGATCGACCAGTTGCCATGGTGCTTCCAATGCAATCAATTACGACACCAGCCATTTGATGCCTTGAATGTTTGGCTGAGAGCACAAGTGTGCAAATGTGACAGTTGTCATTCAATGGGACTATTTTTGGACATGGTTAAATTGGTGGGTTTAGTTTCCAGGAAGTGGAAACATGCAAAAGCCACTATGGTTTCCAGCGGGCATCCCTATTACCATGACAACCCACCCATAATCCACCAACCAGGACGTGGAAACATTCAAAATCCACTATTGTTTCCAGCGGGCATCCCTATTACCATGGCAACCCACCCATAATCCACCAACCAGGAAGTGGAAACATGCAAAAGCCGCTATGGTTTCCAGCGGGCATCCCTATTACCATGGCAACCCACCCATAATCCACCAACCAGGAAGTGGAAACATTGAAAAGCCACTATGGTTTCCAGCGGGCATCCCTATTACCATGGCAACCCACCCATAATCCACCAAACAAGAAGCAGAAACATGCAAAAGCCGCTATGGTTTCCAACGGGCATCCCTATTACCATGGCAACCCACCCATAATCCACCAACCAGGAAGTGGAAACATTCAAAAGCCGCTATGGTTTCCAGCGGGCATCCCTATTACCATGGCAACCCACCCATAATCCACCAAACAAGAAGCAGAAACATGCAAAAGCCGCTATGGTTTCCAACGGGCATCCCAATTACCATGGCAACCCACCCGCCGTTCACCAAACCAGAAGTGGAAACAATTAAAAACCTGTACAGTCCCCAGCTGGTATTCCCGTTACCATGGCAACCCACCCATAATCCTCCAAACCAAAAGCAGAAACATTGAAAAAAACTATACAATCTCCGGCGGGTATTCCCTTTACCAAGGCAATCCACCAACCAGGAAGTGGACACATTCAAAAGCCACTATGATTTCCAGCGGGCATCCCTATTACCATGACAACCCACCCGCGTTTACCAAACCAAAAGTGGAAACATTTTAAAACCTGTACAGTCCCCAGTCGGTATTCCCTTTACCATGGCAACCCACCCATAATCCACCAAACAGGAAGCAGAAACATTCAAAAGCCGCTATAATTTCCAGCGGGCATCCCTTTTACCATGGCAACTCACTCGCCATTCAAACCAGAAGCGGAAACGTTTAAAAACCTGTACAGTCTCCGGCTGATGTTACCATGGCAACCCACCCATAATCCACCAAACAGGAAGTGGAAACATTCAAAAGCCACTATGGTTTCCAGCGGGCATCCCTATTACCATGGCAATCCACCCGCCGTTCACCAAACCAGAAGCGGAAACATTTAAAAACCTGTAAAGTCTCCGGCTGGTATTCCCGTTACCATGGAAACCCACCCGTAATCCTCCAAACAGGAAGCGGGAACATTCAAAAGCCACTATGGTTTCCGGCTGGCGTCTATGTTGCCACAGCAACCCACCCACAATCTACCAGAGTTTTAGAAACCTTTAAAAAACGGTACCATCTTCGGCAGCTTTTCCCGTTATGTGGCAACTTGACCAGTCCTCCAAACAAAAAGCCAAAACATTCAAAAGTCGAGACCATCACCGGCAGGTGTCCCCTCTACCCCACCCATAATACAACAGTAGTGGATACAGTGTGAATTGGTTGCCACGGGTCAGTGCTGGGAGGTGGGAAGGAGTGGGGCAAATGGTCAGTGCTCAGAGGTGGGTAGGGGCAGAACCAAGGGTCAGTGCTCAGAGGTGGGTAGGGGTGGAACCAAGAATCAGTGCTCGGAGGTGGGAAGGGGTGGGACCAATGGTCAGTTCTCAGAGGTGGGTAGGGGCGGGACCAATGGTAAGTTCTCAGAGGTGGGTAGGGGCGGAACCAAGGGTCAGTGCTGAGGGGTGGGACCAAGGGTCAGTGCTCAGAGGTGGGTAGGGGCGGGACCAAGGGTCAGTTCTCAGAGGTGGGTAGGGGCGGGACCAATGGTCAGTTCTCAGAGGTAGGTAGGGGCAGAACCAAGGGTCAGTGCTCAGAGGGGGGTAGGGGTGGAACCACGGATCAGTGCTGGGAAGTGGGAAGGAGTGGGGCCAATGGTCAGTTCTCAGAGGTGGGTAGGGGTGGAACCAAGGATCAGTGCTCGGAGGTGGGAAGGGGCGGGACCAATGGTCAGTTCTCAGAGGTGGGTAGGGGCTGGACCAAGGGTCAGTGCTCAGAGGTGGGTAGGGGTAGAACCAAGGATCAGTTCTAGGAGTGGGGCCAATGGTCAGTTCTCAGAGGTGGGTAGGGGCAGAACCAAGGGTCAGTGCTCAGAGGTGGGTAGGGGTGGAACCAAGGATCAGTGCTCGGAGGCGGGAAGGGGCGGGACCAATGGTCAGTTCTCAGAGGTGGGTAGGGACGGAACCAAGGGTCAGTGCTCAGAAGTGGGAAGGGGCGGGACCAAGGGTCAGTGCTCAGGGGTGGGACCAAGGGTCAGTGCTCAGAGGTGGGTAGGGGTGGAACCAAGGATCAGTGCTCGGAGGTGGGAAGGAGTGGGGCCAATGGTCAGTTCTCAGAGGTGGGTAGGGGCAGAACCAAGGGTCAGTGCTCAGAGGTGGGTAGGGGTGGAACCATGGATCAGTGCTCGGAGGTTGGCAGGGGCGGGACCAAGGATCAGTGCTCGGAGGTGGGAAGGGGCGGGACCAATGGTCAGTCCTCAGAGGTGGGTAGGGGCGGAACCAAGGGTCAGTCCTCAGAGGTGGGAAGGGGCGGGACCAAGGATCAGTGCTCGGAGGTGGGAAGGGGCGGGACCAATGGTCAGTGCTTAGAGGTGGGGCCAAGGGTCAGTGCTCAGAGGTGGGTAGGGGCGGGACCAAGGGTCAGTGCTCAGAGGTGGGTAAGGGACAGAATCATAAAGTGACTTTGAAGGGGGGAGTTCCTGCACCTATTCTCTGAGAAAAAAAGGCCCTAATGGTAACTGTCACAGTTGCTTGCGCTGTCACCCGAACTGTCAAGCCATCAAATGGCTGGTGTCTTGGAGGCTAACATGGCAGCTTCCTTGCCTGTGAAGGATAGCAGAATTTAGTTCCCCTTCAAGCTTCTTAGTTACCCAATCAAGGTCCCCCCCCCCCAGGGCTGTGGCCGATCCAGCTGGAAAGCTCATCATATGTTATCTCTTATCTCTAGGCTGCTGTAGATGATATCTGAGGCAGACCAGACCCTCCCCATAGGATGTATAAGGAAGTATAGGATTACATCACTCATGTAACTATGGCTGATTTCTGGTCAGTGTGGGGAAGTTGGGGCATGCACACACATTAAACATGGGGAATGAAATGTTCAGAAGTCCTGAGTATCCTTTTACAAGTCCATGGGGGTTGTTCTTTCTTTCCTTGTGATTCCGACGAACATGTGCTTTTTTTTTTTTTTGCACATTAAAAGCAATTGTATAAAGTAACCCATGTACAATGAAATAAAAAAAATAAATAAAAAAAGAATCTTTCCACCTGTCCCAGTCAGTATTATGTTCAGTTCAGCTACAAATTCCAATACAAACCCATCACTACATACAGTACATCAAAAAAATGCTCATTGCAAATCTTAACCACTGGAAGATTTTACCCCCTTCATGACCAGACCATTTTTTGATGTTCGATACTGCGTTCCTTTAACTGGTAATTGCCCAGTTGCACCAACACCATTTTTTTTATCACACAAACAAAGATTTATTTTGGTGGTACAGTATTTGATCACCACTGTTTTAATTTTTTTTTTTAAATAAAAAAAAAAATTTTTTTTTTTTACTTTCTGCTGTATAACATATCCTATAAAAAAAAAAAAATCAGATTTAAGACCAAAAGTATTCTGCTATATGTTTTTGGTAAAAAAAAAAAAAATACCAATGATTGTATATTGATTTGCGCGAAAGTTCTAGTGCCTGCAAACTATGATATATTCATATATTTTGGATTTTTTTTTTTTTTTTTTTATACTACTAATGGCGGTGATCAGTGACTTATAATGGGACTGCAATACTGTGGCAGACAATCTGACACAAACTGACGCTGCAGGGAACTGATTAACTGCCACTGACATCACCAGAGATGTTGATACAGTGATCAGTGCTAATACTATACACTGTCAATGTACTAATGACTCTCCCTCGGAAGGGGTTAACATCTAGGGCGATCAAGGGGTTAAATGTGTGCGTAACTGTGTGTAATGTGTGTGCAGTGTGCTGCTTCTACTAATAGAGCTCTAAGGCCTCGTACACACGACCGAACATGTCTGCTGAAACTGGTCCGCGGATCGGGTCATCAGAATACCCCTAGCCCCCCCCCCCAGTCGTGTGAGCCCCGTACTTACGCACTGGTGCCGCCCCCCCCATCCATGTGTTTGGCCCCCTGATCTACATACCAATGGGGGGGAGTGTTTATTTTCTTAATCATGGTTAAAGCGGAGGTTCACCCCTACAATATACTTTTTTCCCTTAGATTGATGCTCGTTTTGTCTAGGTAGGGGAATCGGCTAGTTGTTTTAAAATATGATCCGTACTTACGGTTTACGAGATGCATCTTCTCCGTCGCTTCCGGGTATGGGCTGCGGGACTGGGCGTTCCTTCTTGATTGACAGTCTTCCGAGAGGCTTCCGACGGTCGCATCCATCGCGTCACGATTTTCCGAAAGAAGCCGAACGTCGGTGCGCAGGCGCAGTATAGAGCCGCACCGTCGTTCGGCTTCTTTCGGCTACGAGTGACGCGATGGATGCGACCGTCGGAAGCCTCTCGGAAGACTTTCAATCAAGAAGGAACGCCCGCTCCCGAAGACCCATACCCGGAAGCGACGGAGAAGATGCATCTCGAAAACGGTAAGTACTGCTCATATTTTAAAACAACTAGCCGATTCCCCTAGACAAAACGAGCAGGAATCTAAGGGGAAAAGGTCACAAAATTAATAAATGGGTGAACTCCCGCTTTAAGCTCTGGGGCGGAGTGAAACCCGTTGGAGATAAGGTCTGGCTGGTGCCCAGGCTGAGGCTGTTACACTTTCTTACCTGGGGTTTGGAGAGATGTGCAGCTCATATGGACATTTTCCTCCCTGTCTGTCTGGCAAGGTCCATAAAGACACGGATGAGTGAGCTTGGGGTGGAGGAACTTGACGGGCCTGCACAGAGTCCTGACCTCAACCCGATAGAACACATTTGGGGTGAATTAGAGCGAAGACTGCGAGCCAGACCTTCTTGTCCAACATCAGCGCCTGACCTCACAAATACACTTCTGGAAGAATGGTCAAACATTCCCATAGACACACTCCTAAACCTTGTGGACAGCCTTCCCAGAGAAGTTGAAGCTGTTATAGCTGCAAAGGGCGGGGCCAACTCAATATTGAACCCTTTGGACTAAGACTGGGATGCCATTAAAGTTCATGTGTGTGTAAAGGCAGTAGGGTTGCCACCTGTCCAGGATTCACCCGGGTTTTGAATTTCCGGGTTTCAGTCCTCCTGACTTATGTTTTTTTTTTTTCAAAATTGTCAGTCTTTTGTTGTTTATAGCGCAAACAATAAAAACCGCAGAGATGATCAAATACCACCAAAAACAAAAGCTGTATTTGTGGGGGGAAAAAAGGATGTCAATTTTGTTTAGGAGCCACGTCGCACGACCGCGCAATTGTCATTCAAAGCGTGACAGCGCTGAAAGCTGAAAATTGGCCTGGGCAGGAAGGGGGTGAAAATGCCCGGCATTGAAGTAGTTAATGAGACATGTGGTCCTCAACACAGCAAAGGTTTTTTTCGGGAAGCACCCTTCAAAATAACGCGTGCTCCTTCTATTACGAGAATATCGAGTGATCCTCTTAGAAAGCATGCTCTGTTTTGGAATAGATGAGCGATGGGTTGGCACGCAGAAGCAGATGTAGAAATAACATAAGGTGAAAAACAGGAAAGTGAAGTTAGAGATATGAGGGAGGAAGAGAACAGGAAGAACACAACAGGAAGAGGGGAGAGATGGAGGCGATGGGGAGGCGATGGGGGCAGAGGTTGCACTGATAACATGGTGGGAATAGGATACAGATAGCTCAGAGAAGGATGGGAGGTGGGAGATTGGATAGCGGGAGGCAGGAAGCTGGGAAAATCAAGGTTATGTGTACGGCATAGAGGAGGAAGAATAGAACAGGAGTGGTGAAGGGAGGAAATTGGATGCGGTAGTCTTTCAGGTTCCCATGTTTATAAGTCCTACCTGCAAAACTACATTCATGCAAAGCCCCAGCCAGACTTGAGCTGAGCGTCTTTAGCAGTGGCGGCTGGTGCTCAAAATTTTTGGGGGGGGGGCGCAAACGAAAAAAAAAAAAAAAACAATTGCAGCCTCACTGTACTTATCAATTGTCACCACTGTGCCATGCCATCAAATGCAGTCACTGTGCCATCAAAACGCAACCACTGTGCCATCAAAACGCAGCCACTGTGCCATGCCATCAAAACGCAGCCACCGTGCCATGCCATCAAAACGCAGCCACCGTACCATGCCATCAAAACACAGCCACTGTGCCATACCATCAAACACAGCTACTGTGCCATCAATTGTCACCACTATGCCATCAAACACAGCCACTGTGCCCCCAATTGTCGCCACTGTGCCCCCAATTGTCGCCACTGTGCCCCCAATTGTCGCCACTGTGCCCCCAATTGTCGCCACTGTGCCCCCAATTGTTGCCACTGTGCCCCCACTTGTAGTCACTGTGCCCCCACTTGTAGTCACTGTGCCCCCACTTGTAGTCACTGTGCCCCCACTTGTAGCCACTGTGCCCCCACTTGTAGCCACCGTGCCCAGTACCCCCCCCCCCGGCACTTACCTTTATGGCTTCTACGTCCCTCGATGTCCCTCGTCCCGCCCTCAATGACGCTTCAGCCAATCAGATTACCTGATTGGCTGAGACGCCTGTCAGTCTTATCCTCGGACGCACGGCCGGTACGTCCCGAGGATGAGCTTCAGGAAGCCGACTACAGCCTCAGGGCTGTACTCGGACAGCCTATCAGGGCCGCTGGCCCTGATAGCCACTTCCACACAGCCAGTCAGCTGCCGCTATTCAGCTGACCGGTGCTCAACAGCCGGCCAGCTGAATAGTGGGCGGCAGCGGCGAAAATATACCGATTCATACAGTGTATGAATCTGTATATTTTACTGGCTGTAAGCGAGCCAGAGGGGGCGGCGCTCCTGCGTCGCACCGCCACTGGTCTTTAGTTGTTTTTTTTTGTTTTTTTTATTATTATTATATATTATAATTTTTTTTGACCAATTAACAACTAGGCAAAAAAAAACTTTTTTTTTTTGCATACCTGTCAGACTCACACGTACCTGGTCGACAAGCCCAATGGAGCAGAGGAAGGTCCCCTGTACAGATCCGACTCGCGGCCCCTGGTAGTGCAAACAGGAGGCACAGGAGTGCGGAAGGGTATGAGAGCCTGGTAAAGCCCTGTACACACGATCGGTTTGTCCGATGAAAACAGACTGTTTTCATCGGACAAACCGATCGTGTGTGGGCCCCATCGGTTTGTTTTCCATCGCTGAAAAAAAATAGAACATGTTTTAAATTTTTCCTATGGATAAAAAACCGATAGAAAAAAAAAAAACGATCGTCTGTGTGGAAGTTCATCGGTCAAAAATCCACGCATGCTCAGAATTAAGTTGACGCACGCTTAGAATTAAGTCGACGCATGCTCGGAAGCATTGAACTTAATTTTTCTCAGCACGTCGTAAAGTGTTTTACGTCACCGCGTTTTGGCACGGTCAAATTTTTGACTGATGGTGTGTAGGCAAGACTGATGAAAGTCAGCTTCATCGGATATCCGATGAAAAAATCTATCGGATTAGATTCCATCAGATATCCGAAATTTTTTTTTTTATTGTCAATTCTTCTTATTAGTTTGACACTTTAAAAAAAAAAAAGTGATCACTTTTATTCCTATTACAAGGAATGTAAACATCCCTTGTAATAGGAATATGGCATGATCAGTCCTCTTTACAGTGAGATATGGGGGGGGGGGGGTCAATAAGACCCCACATCTCACCTCTAGGCTGGAAAGCCTGAAATAAAAAAAACAAAAAACGATCATGGCTTCCCAGCCGAGGCGTCGCCGTTTTTTTGAATGCAGAGGCCGATCGTGATGTCATAACATCGCACCCAGCCTCTGACGATCATAGAGACTCTTAGGTGGATTCAGAGAGAGTTAGGCCGGCGTATCAGTAGATAATCTACGCCGTCCTAAGTTTAAGTGTATTCTCAAACTGAGATACACTTAAAACTAGCTAAGATACGACAGCCTGTGCCGTCGTATCTTAGGGTGCAATATTTAGGCTGGCCGCTAGGTGGCGCTTCCATTGAGTTTGGCGTAAGAATATGTAAATGACTATACGCCTATTCACGAACGTATGTGCGCCCGTCGCAGTAAAGATACGCCGTTTCCGTAAGAGATACGCCGCCTAAAGATAAAGATGCCCCGTAGGTGGCGTAGCCAATGTTAAGTATGGCCGCGGTTCCCACGTCGAAATTTGAAAATTTTACGTTGTTTGCGTAAGTCGTCCGTGAATAGGGCTGGACGTAATTTACGTCCACATCGAAACCAATACGTCCTTGCGGTGTACTTTGCCGCAATGCACACTGGGATATGTACACGGACGGCGTAAAAAACGTCAATCACGTCGGGTCACAGTTAATATGCATAAATCACGCCCCCCACATCCTCATTTGAATTCGGCGCGCTTACGCCGGCCTATTCACGCTACGCCGCCGTAAATTAGTAGGCAAGTACTTTGTGAATACAGTACTTGCCTCTCTGACTTACGGCGGCGTAGTGTAAATACGCCGCGGCAAAGATGTGCGCCCCTACCTGAATCCAGCTATCTGACGACAAAAATCCCAACCATTCAAAGCATCTTCTATTGCAGCGTATGGGGACCATTAAAGTTGAGAATTTATGTTTTTTTTTTTTGGTGAAGCTTCAGATCACGCTTTATTTTACCCAGGTGTAACCGGAGCCTAAATATAATTTATGAATAATGTCTAATTTTCCAAAAATGCAACAACGACTAATGTGCCAATTAGCTGATCTCCCAACCTGACACCCAGAAAAACTTGTTGCTCCCTGCCTGAAAGTGGAACAGTGGGCAAGAATGACAAATACGATAAAGTTGGATAATACAATAGCATTATAACAGCAGTTTTTGTTTTTCTGAGCCCCTTCCTTACCATAGCCTTTTGATCTTCCTAGTAGAGCTGTTGATTTTTCCAGGGTAACACTGTTCATTCTGCACTTCATTTGCACAGCAGGGTTGTCACGCTGTAGATGGATATGTTGTTTTAAATGAGCAAGACATTAAAGACCAACTCTAACTAACTTTTTTAAAGGGGTTGTAAAGGTACAATTTTTTTCCCCCTAAATAGCTTCCTTTACCTTTAGCCCCTCTAAAGTCTGAAGGACAGTAACTGGCCCTTTCTACAAAAAGTTTGGAGACCACTGAACTAGAAGATGGTTATTTAGTGCAGGGCTCAACAAAATCCAGGCGCCCGATCGCAATTGCGACAAGAAATTGTGACCTGGCGCCCGACCGCAATAGGCCTGCAGAAGGCTGCAAAGCCGCGGCCTCAATTACCCGCCG
Organism: Rana temporaria; assembly: GCF_905171775.1. Taxonomy (NCBI): domain Eukaryota; kingdom Metazoa; phylum Chordata; class Amphibia; order Anura; family Ranidae; genus Rana; species Rana temporaria. The sequence continues at coordinate 22,806,755 of NC_053495.1, read as the reverse complement.
GCGCGGGCCTGCCGCGATCGCGCGGCGGGGGAGCTGAGGGCGCACGGAGACACAGGATCCTGTGTCTTCGTGCGCCCTCAGCACCCCCGGCGCGCGATCACACGCCCACTGGTAATTGAGGCCACGGCCTTCACAGAAGGAAGAGAATGCCGCAAAGCCGTGGCCTCAATTACCCGCCGGCGCGGGCCTGCCGCGATCGCGCGGTGGGGAAGCTGAGGGCGCACGGAGACACAGGATCCTGTATCTCCGTGCGCCCTCAGCACCCCCAGCGCGCGATCGCGGCGGGCGAGGAAGGGGCGTACGTAGACACAGGATTGTGGCACCAAATTCCTGCCACAATCACGGGGCTTCCAGAGACAATGACCCTCCAGAGGCCTCATCCACTGCACTTCATCACATTGTACAAAATGCTTTTTTTCTGGCCTCCAGCAGAGAGACATAAAAGCCTCTCAGCATGAGGACCGGCCAGGAAAAACAAGAGCCATCCAGAGAAGACTCACTTAATATCTTTGCAAAACCAGACTGAGGGACCACAAGGACCAGCATGAGCCCAACGTCATCTGGGTTACCATAGGTTACCGCAGGAATCAAAGGGGATGGAAAAGTCTTGTGGTCTCCCGAGGAAACAGAAACTCTCGGAAGGGTTCAGGATGGTTGTTGGGATTTTTAGTCCCTCAGCAGCTGTTGAGCTAGCCTTTATGTGAGCCCCCCAAGCCCAATGATGGTCTCATACTAACACAGGGCTCGGCAAAATCCAGGCGCCCGATCGCAATTGCGACAGGAAATTGTGACCTGGCGCCCGGGGAAGCTTAGGCGCACCTTTTTGGGGAAAAAATACACTTTTTTTAATTAAAAAATAGACAACAGTAAAGTTAGCCCAATTTTTTTTTATAATGTGAAAGATAATGTTACGCCAAGTAAATTGATACCCAACATGTCACGCTTCAAAATTGCTCTCGCTCTAATGTTCGCGGTGACACCTCACATGTGTGGTTTGAACACCGTTTTTTTGTGGGGGGGACTTACGTTTGCGTTTGCTTCTGCATGCGAGCACACGGGGACAGGGGCACTTTTAAAAAAATTATTGTTAATTTTACTTAATTTTTTTTTATTTTGACACTTTAAAAAATAAAATGAATTTTTTTATCACTTTTATTCCTATTACTAAGAATGTAAACATCCCTTGTAATAGAAATATGGCATGACAGGTCCTCTTTACAGTGAGATATGGGGGCCAATAAGACCCCACATCTCACCTCTAGGCTGGGAAGCCTAAAGTGAATAAAAAACAAACAAAAAAAAACGATCACCGCTTCACAGCCGAATCGGCGCCGTTTTTTGGAATGCAGAGGTCGGGCGGGACGTCATAACATCGCGCCCGGCCTTCGACGGTCATAGAGACTCCGGCGACCATCTGGTCCACTGGAAATCTCTATGATCAGCATCTGGGGTCGGCGGATCCTGCCTCCGATTTACCGATTGAAGCAGTGAGTCGGGAGAAGCACCGGAGGGCGGCGGGAAGGGGGGGCGTCGCCTTTCGCTGCTCATAAAAACGATCAAGCGGTGGAACAGCTGCTATGATCATTCTTATGGTGAAGGGAATTGCCGGCTGAAATGATGCCTGTATCTGCAGGCATCATTCAGATATACCCCCACAAAGCCCAGGAAGTCACATGACGGCCTCTGGGCGCCAAGTGGTTAAATAGTCAAAAATGTATCTCCATTAAATACGCCTCCAAAGAAAACGCAGCTAATCGCGAGTTACCGCGCTTACAAGCTGATACAGGCATTTGGCGTTTAAAATGCCTCTGAACATCCATCCTGAACACATTTTTTTTCTTTCCAAAAAATGCTTCTAAACTTAACTGCCTGGAAATGACTATAAATGACCCCGTGTACATGTACTGATAAGATAACATAGAGGAGAGTTCAGGGGCAGCTAAAAAAAAACGCCAAACTGCTCCGAAACTTCAGTTTATCAGCAGCAGTGTACATGGAGCCTAAGGCCCCACTAGCTAATGACCAGTAGGAGGAATCTCAGTAGGGGGCGTGCACGCATATGAGACAAAGTGCATGTACCTGCTGTGCTTTATGACTGCCTGATCTCTGGCATATGTCTACGTATCCTAGTACCAGTAGATTGAGCTGCCATAGAAGTCAACCAACTGAACCTCATAGAACAATACATACAGGGCTGCCATCAGGGGGGTACAGCCTATACAAGTGTAAGGGGCCCCAGGAACCGAGGGGCTAACCCAGGCCAGAAGAAGGCAGGACGGGTGAAGGGGAGCCGTGTTGTGCACTACAAAAACGATCTTGCAGCTTCTGCTCTTTGTGTGATTGAGCTCAGACATCAAGCTCTTTAATGCCACCTCTGGCTACTATGTGCATGTGCACCCCTCGTGTTTGCTGCCAGTACTGTGCTCATCTGTGTCCGCAACATGTCGGCTTTGTGAAAACGAGCTGGGACTAAGTAGGAGCATATCCTTTACAAGTAGAGGCTGTGGAGGAAAGGGGGGGGGGGGTGTTTGTGTACAGGGAGGGGCCAGAGGCTTGTGTGTTTACAGATTTGTGTATGTGTGGGGCTCACATATATATATACAGGTGTGTGTGTGGGGGGGTGGCTCACATAAATCAGGTGTGTGTGAGGGGCTGACATATATACAGGTGTGTGAGGGGTGGGGCTGATATATATAAAGGTGTGAGGGGGGCTTACATATATACAGGTGTGTGTGTGTGGGGGGGGGGTGGCTGACATATATCAGGTGTGTGTGTGAGGGGGCTGACATATATACAGGTGTGGGGGACATATACACTGGTGTGTGAGGGGGTGGGGCTGATATATATAAAGGTGTGAGGGAGGTGGACATATATACAGGTGGGGGGCTGACATATATACAGGTGTGAGGGAGGCTGACATATATACAGGTGTGTGTGGCGGGGGTGGGGCTGACATATATACAGGTGGGGGCTGACATTTATACAGGTGTGTGTGTAATGGGGGTGGGGTTGACATATATACAGGTGTGAGGGGGGGACTGACATAAATGCAGGTGTGTGTGTGTGTGATGGGGGGTGGGGCTGACATATATACAGGTGTGTGGGGCTGACATATATACAGGTGTGATGGGGGTGGGGTTGACATATATACAGGTGTGTGGGGCTGACATATATACAGGTGTGATGGGGGTGGGGTTGACATATATACAGGTGTGAGGGGGGACTGACATATATACAGGTGTGTGTGTGATGGGGGGTGGGGCTGACATATATACAGGTGTGAGGGGGGCTGACATATATACAGGTGTGTGTGACGGGGGGTGGGGCTGACATATATACAGGTGTGAGGGGGGCTGACATATATAAAGGTATAAGGGGGGGCTGACATATACAGGTCTGTGTGATGGGGGTGGGGCTGACATAAATACAGGTGTAAGGGGGGGCTGACATATATACAGGTGTGAGGGGGGTTGACATATATACAGGTGTGTGCGACGGGGGGTGGGGCTGACATATATACAGGTGTGAGGGGGGCTGACATATATACAGGTGTGTGTGATGGGGGATGGGGCTGACATATATACAGGTGTGTGTGATGGGGGATGGGGCTGGCATATATACAGGACTGAGGGGGGCTGAGTGCGTACAGGTAAGGTGGCCGGTGTGTGGATTCGGTGGGATGGCCCGTGGGCAAGCCCTGGGGAATGTTGGTGGAACTGGCACTGGAATTGTGCCGGTTTCCACATTGCATGAAAGTCACCTTAAAGCATTTGGTAACCCTGCACTTCATATGCCTGATATGTGTCTGCTGTACCATGTACTTGTATGAGTATCCAGTTCTCTTTGTATTGCTTCCTTTATGCAAAATCCCTGGTGTCCCTGCTAGTCCCTCTGCTTTGCTATTAGAAACTGACCACACTAAGCAGGTTGGTTCTCTAGCTATGCTGGGAACTCAGTATGCTCTCCTCCAATGATCAGACTTTTCCTGACACCCCCCCCCCCCCACTGCACAGCCATTCACTGGGAAGCTCAATTCACTGGGAAGCTCAGTGTACTGCTGTTTCTCCTCCCCCTGCTTTTACACAGCTGTGAACAGAGGGAATGTGATCCCTTTATAAAAAAGAGAAAAAGGGTATTTATAATTTATTTTTATTTTTTATGTCTATACAAAAATGTGTTGACTTTGATTTCTATTTTAAACTGAATAGGTTGTTTTACAAGGTGATCGTTTACAATCACTTTAACTGTTTTTTACATTTGCCCTTAAGTGTCAGCATGACTGCCATACAAAGCGGGGAGCAATGGCAGCCTTAGGTAAATGTATATATTTTTTTTATTAAACTTATTTGCAAATGAAAAAATTATAGCAAATGCGTCCTATAAACATTTGAATTTATGTCACCTAAGGGGGAACACCAGGCAATAACCGCCTGCTAGCATCAAGAGGAAAAACTCCCGATAATGTGGCTCAATGGCCCAATAAAAATCTAGTTCCATCCAGTAACTGCGGCCTGGGTGCCCTGCAGTGATCTCGACAGCTTGGGGAAAAGCTCACGTAGTACAATCACACACACACTGAGTACTTTGATTACCATTTCACAGAGAATGGCGTTCACAATAAAGATCACCCATATAGCCAATCTCCAGTCATCTGTTCTTGCACCCAAATGGCACCAGCTGGGACCACTCTCATACTGGATTGGACTTCCTACTTCTGATCTTGTGTGACATTTTCTTTTTTTTTTTCGAACCTCAACAGATGTAGACACTTCTATATGAGCTTACTGGATATCCAATTCCAAAACCATTCATCTGGATCTGTCAATTACAGACAACGGCCCGGATTCACAAAGCACTTGCGCCGACGTATCTCAAGATACGCCGACGTAAGTACAAATGTGCGCCGTCGGCCCGGATTCACAAAGCACTTGCGCCGACGTATCTCAAGATACGCAGACGTAAGTACAAATGTGCGCCGTCGTATCTATGCGCCGACCCACATACTAAGTTACGCCTAAAAATAGGCTTCCTACGACCGACGTAACTTGCCTACGCCGTCGTATCCTTGGCGCATATTTACGCTGGGCACATTTGCCGCACCCATTGATTTTCAAATGAGGGAGATGCGCCGATTCACAAACGTACTTGCGCCTGTCGTATCTATGCGCCTGATTCTTGAAATTAGATACGCCTGAATTTTGGCTCCATCCGACCGACGTAAGTCTCCTACGCCGTCGTATTTTGGGCGCATATTTACGCTGGCCACAAGGGGCACTTCCATTGATTTACGCGTTGAATATGCAAATGACCGAGATACGCCGATTCACGAACGTACTTGCGCCCGTCGCTGTAATCTACGCCCTTTACGTAAGGCGTACGTCCGGCGTAAAGTTATTCCACATAAAGCAGGTGTAAGTCATGTTAGGGAACAGCCGTCGTATTTTACGTTGTTTACGTAAGTCGTCCGTGAATGGGGATGGGCGTAGGTTACGTTCACGTCGACTAAACATTGAGCCGGCGTAACTTTGGGAGAAAATTAAACGTGATACTGAGCATGCGTGCGAATGCGCCGTTCGTTAGGCGTGTCATTTACGTGGGGTCACGATTCATTTCCATACAACACGCCCCCTACTAGCCTACTTTGAATTAGGCGGGCTTACGCCGGCCATTTACGCTACGCCGCCGTAACTTATGGCGCAAGTTCTTTGTGAATACGGTACTCGCCTCTCTAAGTTACGGCAGCGTAGCGTATATAGGATACGCTACGCCCGCACAAAGATACGCCCTCCTACGTGAATCTGGCCCATAGTGTGTTGTGGCAGTGACACTAACATATTGTATTTCTGCCAAGTGATTTCTCCTTCCCCGCTAAACATCATGGATGGAGGAATCTCCATCGCCAGCTATTGTATTGAACAGCCCACCTGAGGCTTCTACCTAAGATCGCAGAAGAAAGGCGACTTTTCAAGGGTTAGTGTGGTCATTCTGTTGTGCTGACCAATGAGCGCTTGCCATTACAAGCATTATGATGGACGCTTATTCCAGGGCGGTGTATTGCGGTGTACAGAGCACTGCATCGGCAGCACGGGGCATCGCGGTCTCTGTGCCGTGAGGTCCGGAGAGGTGGCCAAGGATATTTGGAGTCAGTTCACCTTTCCAACTTTGGTAAAAGGGCAAACTTACCATTTAATTCAGAGTACCATCTGTTTTACAACAATGATTGCCATGGTATTTCTGGTGCACGCCACGCTCCGACAAACTCAATCTTTCTGCCGGTACGGCACGCCGACGACGGGGAATTTGCTGGTGAAAAACGTCCATCAACTGCAACTCCTCAGCAAGGCAAGTGCCCAAAAATCGAAAAGCTGAGCTCCTCTCGCTGTTCAATAGCGCTTGTTACCCAGCCACTTGTCAGACAGAAGAGCGCGGCCGGGCATAATGCCTATTGAGCATGCTAAGTAGACGGATCAGCACTTAGAAGGATAAGCATCAGAGTTAGCTGGGGAGCTCTTGAAGAATCAGAGCAGGTACTGCAATAGTATTTGTTGTCTCTGTGGCAACCAGACAGGCTACCGGCGTGCGTGTCAGACACATTCTCTTATTTCGCCTCCGTCCTTCTGCGGGTGAAAAGAAAAAGGGAAAAAAAGAGCTTTTGTTTAGGAGGTTAATTCAGTGCGCCGCTGCCTTGATAGACAGCAAGACTGCAGGAAGCCGGAATACTTCGGCTTTGATTGGGATGCATTTTCTAGAGGCGGCGCAGTAATGGCGGGGCCGGGAGCCTCTGGGGCACGCGCTGCTTTTATAGAACGCCGTTAACAGCAAATTATAGACTTAAAGCTGAACTCTGGGCAGACGTAAATAAAAAAAAAAGAGCACCATTTTGTGAAATGTCCAATAAAACATTGTTAAACTGAGTCTAATCCCAAGAACAAAAATTTAATAGATTGAAGCTGATGGCTTTGTTTCTAATTACAGCTGGTGGGGAGCGGTAAAAATAGGCTGCTGGGGCACAATTTACAGCGCCCTGACCTTAAAGCGGGAGTTTACCCGAAAAACAATTTTTAACATTAGATTGAGGCTCGTTTTGTGAAGGGGAATCGGGTGTTTTTTTTTAAATCGAAGCAGTACTTACCGTTTTAGAGAGCGATCTTCTCCGCCGCTTCAGGGTATGGTCTTCGGGACTGGACGTTCCTATTTGATTGACAGGCTTCCGACGGTCGCATACATCGCGTCACGAGTAGCCGAAAGAAGCCGAACGTCGGTGCGGCTCTATACGGCGACTGAGCACCGACGTTCGGCTACTTTCGGAAAATCGTGACGCGATGTATGCGACCGTCGGAAGCCTGTCAATCAAATAGGAACGCCCAGTCCCGCAGCCCATACCCGGAAGCGGCGGAGAGGATATATCTCTAAAACGGTAAGTACTGCTTCGATTTTAATAAAAACACCCGATTCCCCTTCACAAAACGAGCCTCAATCTAATGTTAAAAATTTAGTTTTTGGGTGAACCTCCACTTTAAAGTGAAAGAAAGTTGTAACTATAACTATTTTTAAAAATGTCCCCCCCCACCGTCTCCTTCTGCCTAACTTGTATAAAAAAGAGTGACGGGCAGATGTGATGACGTCCTTGCCAGGGAATGCCAGTCTGTACGAGGTGGAGGACTTTAACAAAGTCCCGCCTCCTAGATAGACGGAACACTGATCAAATGATACATTGAATCAGTGTGACGCGGTTAATAGAAGGTGGGACTTTGTTACATTGGGCGTTGGGATATTCAAATCTGTGACGTGACAGAGCTCTGTGTGGTCAGGCTGCATTTCGTGGGCACAGGTCAGGCTGCATTTCTTTGGCCCTGGTAAGGCTGCAATTAATTGGCACAAGTCAGTCTGCATTTCATTGGCACTGGTAAGGCTGCATTTAATTGGCACAGGTCAGGCTGAATTTCATGGGACTGGTAAGGCTGCATTTCATGGGCACAGGTCAGGCTGCATTTTATTGGCACTGGTCAGGCTGCATTTCATGGGACTGTTAAGGCTGCATTTCATGGGCACAGGTCAGGCTGCATTTCATCAGCACTGGTAAGGCGGCATTTCATGGGCACAGGTCAGGCTGCATTTCATTGGCACTGGTCAGGCTGCATTTCATGGGACTGTTAAGGCTGCATTTCATGGGCACAGGTCAGGCTGCATTTCATTGGCACTGGTAAGGCGGCATTTCATGGGCACAGGTCAGGCTCCATTTCATTGGCACTGGTCAGGCTGCATTTCATGGGACTGGTAAGGCTGCATTTCATGGGCACAGGTCAGGCTGCATTTCATTGGCACTGGCAAGGCGGCATTTCATGGGCACAGGTCAGGCTGCATTTCATTGGCACTGGTAAGGCTGCATTTAATTGGCACAGGTCAGGCTGAATTTCATGGGACTAGTAAGGCTGCATTTCATGGGCACAGGTCAGGCTGCATTTCAATGGCACTGGTAAGGCAGCATTTCATGGGCACAGGTCAGGCTGCATTTCATGGGCACAGGTCAGGCTGCATTCAATTGGCACAGGTCAGGCTGCATTTCATGGGCACAGGTCAGGCTGCATTTCATTGGCACTGGTAAGGCTGCATTTAATTGGCACAGGTCAGGCTGCATTTTATTGGCACTGGTAAGGCTGCAATTAATTGGCACTGGTAAATATTTTAGTACACAATTTTACTACTAGCTTTACTACCCTACAAGCATAAGGATACACCAAAGAGATTGTGTCGAAGTGAAGGATTATTCTTTTTTTGATGTATACACCGCCCAAAAGATCTGAGTACTACGAAGCGTTTTTACTTGGTTATTTGGTGAGTGTGTATTTCTCCTACACGAGTGATGGTGGAGCATGGATAACTAAGATTACCTGTCACCACACAGACTTTATTTTTGGTGTTTGGACTTCTCTTTAAAGATCTTCTTAAATTATTATATATTTGATTTAGTTTTTTTCTGGGAACTTATTACGCACTAAATGATGTTATATGGTGTTATTTTCACATTTGTTCTGAGTTAGCCATGGCCCCTGTATGTGTACAGCCCTAAGTGGCTGCATGACTTGTTTTGGTGGGTGGCGGTAAAACCATAGCTTAACCGCCTGCTTTTTACCACCCCCTATCCGCACATTTAAACAAGCCCGGGAGATGGATCTGTTAATCCCCCGGATGTCAAGTCCATCTCTGCTCACTGGGCAGAGACAGACCTGTCAGAGCCCCGCTCACCTCTATGGGGAGAACAGATCGCCTGTCTGTTTTCATCCGATCCCATCCGAATGGAAAGTAGGACCAGCATCCGTCTGGATTTAGCGGACAGGATCAAATCGGATATCGGTGGATGTCAGTGGATGTGTCCTCTGACATCCGCTGCTCCATAGGGCTCAATGGATGATCCAATCAAGTCCACCTGAAAAACAGACAGGCGGACCGGATCGGATAGCCTGAGTGAAAGGGGAACAATTGGCTCCCTATGGAAGTACACTAATAGAATGTAGAAACAATTAATCACTAATGATCACATAATGCTCCAAATCTGTGCGATTAATCACTTCTACAGACTACTGGTGTGCCTTACTCCATAGGAGGCCATTTGTTCCATGCGTATAGAGATTGATTACCACTCCTAGTGATTAATTAATCATTATTTTAGTAGCACGAGTGTACTATTCCAAATTACCAGAGTGACCTTAGCTATAAAGTGTATGTGAACCCTAATGCCGCGTACACACGATCATTTTTCGGGTTCTAAACAATTACGTTTTTCAGGCTCTAGAAAAAAAGATTTTTTTTTTCAACTTCATCATTAAAACGACGTTGACCACACACGATCGTGAAAAAAACAATGCTCTAGCAAAGCGTGGTGAAGTACAACACGTACGACGGCACTATAAAGGGGAAGTTCCATGCGTTTGACGCCACCCTTGGGGCTGCTTTAGCTGATTTCGTGTTAGTAAAAGACAATTCGCGCTTTTCTGTCTGTTACAGCGTGATGAATGTGCTTACTCCATTACGAACGGTAGTTTTACCAGAACGAGCGCTCCCGTCTCATAACTTGCTTCTGAGCATGCGCAGATTTTTCACGTCATTAAAGCCCACACACGATCATTTTTTACAACCCAAAAAATGACATCGTTAAAAATGTCGTTAAAAAATAAAGCATGTTCAAATTTTTTTTTGTCCATTTTTTTAGAACCCGAAAAATGCTCTGAAGCCCACACACGGTCGTTTTTAATGATATAAAAAAAAACGGAATTTTTTTAGAACCCGAAAAATTATCGAGGGCTTTCACACTGCAGTCGTGCGCTGGCAGGGCGGTAAATTTTTTCCTGCTATCCGCATCTTTGTGGCGCTGTATGAGTGGTGTATACACAGCTCCTAAAGCGCCCCTGCCCATTGAGATCATATATACACACACACACACACACAACACACACACAACATTCCAGTGTGGTTGTACAGTGAGTCTGATTAGTACAGATCAGACTGGGGTTCTCTGTCACCCTGTGCCCCTAATAGACACAGGGTAACTTATACATAGGAGGTGCATGGGGACCCGCACAAGGGTTTCCCAACCTTCCCAAGGGATTCTGGGTACCACGTGCCCCCCGTTTAAAGTGACTCCCATCACACTACCTATCAGTGCTCATCAGTGTCACCCATCGCTGCCGCCTATCAGTGCAGCCCTGACAGTACCTCCTCACCAGTGCCCACCAGTGCCACCTCATCAGTGCAGCCTATCAGTGCAGCCTTGACAGTACCTCTTCATCAGTGCCCACCAGTGCCACCTCATCAGTGCAGCCTATCAGTGCCCATCAATGCCCAACAGTGCCCATCGGTGAAAGAGAAAAATTACCGTATTTATTGGGGTATGGCGCGCTCCGGCGTATAGCGCCCCCCCCATAATGTGGACCCGCATTCCTGTAAAAAACAACATTTTAGTACTTACAGTTTTGGTGTCTTGCGCAGCGTCCATCGGCGGCCTCGTCGGGTCCGGCGTCCGTCTGCGGCTTCGGTGGTGTCCTCCTCGTCGGGTCCGGTGTCCTTCTGCGGCCATCGTGGTGTCCTCCGCCACTCGATCCCCGCTTCCCACGCAGAGTTTGAACCACTGCGCCGGCATATACCGAGCGCAGTACACTCGGGTATAGTCGGGCAGGCTCGGCTCCTCTCGCGGTCACGTCCTGTACGTCCAGGACGTGACCGCGAGAGGAGCCGAGCCTGCCCGACTATACCCGAGTGTACTGCGCTCGGTATATGCCGGCGCAGTGGTTTAAACTCGGGGCGGGTATTGGCGTATATCGCGCACCCACGATTTTGCCCTGATTTTCAGGGCAAAAAAGTGCGCGGTATACGCCGATAAATACGGTACCTGTTTGCAAAACGTTATTAAAAACTATGAAAAGGTTATTTTTTTTTTCACAATTTATGGTCTTTATTTGTTTATTTAGCAAAAAAAAAACCGTTACGATTAAATACCACCAAAAGAAAGATTTATTTGTGTGAAAAAATGCAAAAAATTTCATATGGGTACAGTGTTGCACGGCCGCGCAATTGTCATTCAAAGTGCGTCAGCGCTAAAAGCTGAAATGGAGGATAGAGTCGTCCAGGTCATCCCGCACACGCTCAGGTGAGAGTTGACGTTTGGATAATACTAGAAAAAGAGAGAGAGATAGAAAAAATATAAAAATGCGAATCGCACATCTTTCAATTGATTTATAAATGTTCAACAACGGCGTTCCTTTAGTTGGAATGACAGCGTTACCAAAAATCAAGCTGCCTTGTGAACAGTTAAATCACCCAATACCGGATAAGCCTCATTACGTTAGTTTGCTGGTAGCAATTTCAGTTACTTAGATAATGGGATGAATTAGCTAATTAAATGTGACTGCTGTTACAGCGAGGCAGGTAATACCGCCAAGGTGGTGAATAAAACAAACGTCCGGGGACTAATAAAAAGAGAACAGAGATCTATAGCGCTGTGTTCTCCCAAAGCTGCCCAGCCACAGAGCATTCGTGTTGAAGCTCAGCTGGTGGACCACGGGGCTACAGGAGGATCCAGATGTGCCAGCATGGACAACTTCTATGGGCACCGTTAAAGTGGAAATCCAGGTTTCCCTTCAGTCTTGCACAGTTGTACCGGCTCCTCTTCCCTAGGGCCTTGCCAAGGGGAGGGCAGGCGGATCGGCTGCCCTGGGCGCAGCGTGTATTGTAGGAATGGGGGCGCCACAAGTTCCTTCTACTATAAGGCTGACAGGAGTAGTGACAGCGGCATCACTACCTCTGTCAGCTCAGCACTGGAAGCGGCAAGGAGTTGAAGAGAGAGCCGGAAGGAGGTGTGGGCTGTGCTCTCTCTTCCCCTCCTCCCCATAAGCTTGGGGGGGGGGGGGGCGCAATTCAGCATCTTTGCCCTGGGCAGTGGATGATCTTGTCCCGGTGATCTAACGATATGGTTCCGGCTATCGAGATGGTTCCTGTAAGAACTGCGCAGGCGCAATCCTTGCGGACATCCAGGGCGCCGTGGAATTTGAGGAAAGTGGCCAGTCGGCCTCACGTCCTCGTTGCGCTCGCTCGGCCTCCTGGCTCTGTTTTTAACATCCTCCAATCCACCGGCATGTTAAGGAATGAGCCTGGATGCCGGCCGAGGTTCGGAGATTTCCGTCGGCAAGGATTGCGCCTGTGCAGTCCTTACAGGAACCATCTCGATAGGGGAATCTTAATGACAAGTCACCGGCACTATCCTCTCCTGTACTGAAATTGCTTACTCTGATTTTACTGCACACTGTGAGCGTTTCACAGTTTGCTGCAAGTCAGATAGATCCATCTAATTTATTGGCTGGAGAATGTCCACCATCATCTATCACCAGGCCTGCCCCTTTCATTTATTGGATTTCTGATATTTCACTCATGGAGGCTCAGCATCACATGTGGATATTACCCATGCAAATACAGCCTGCCAAGGAACACCAACTGCTCCAGACTGGCATCCACCTGTCATGGCATTCCTCCCAAGAGCCAGCCCACTGGGGAAATCAGGGCTTAAAGTGTTACTAAACCCACAACAGTAAAACCAGTCTGTATATGCAGTAAAGCATGCTTGTTATACTCACTGTGGAACCTAAGGGGTTAATCCTCCACATTGTGTAAGAAGGCGGTTTGATCCTGTCTTCTATGATCCTCCCCTTCTTCTACAGTCCCCAATCCATCTCCTGATAGAACAGAGCCTTGGGGGCACAGGGGGGGGGGAGGGTACATGTGATCAACACAGGGCCCAATCAGCACTGTCCAGAGGGTCAGGGGTTCAACCTGTGCCCCCAAGGCAGCCTCATAGTTGGCATCATTGGGAGGAATTGTGTCTCTTCATTAGTGTCAGTTGGGGAATTGTGCCCCATTATTGGTATCAGTGACTGAAAAATGGCCCAAGGGCCAGATAAAAGCAAGCAAAGGGCCACATCTGGCCCCCGGGCCGCAGTTTGGGGACCCCCCAAACACTGTATTTGCCTATCGGTCTTCCAAATGCAATTTTTTGGGAAAAAATTACTTTAATGAATTAAAAAAAAAAAAACAGTAAACCAGCTAACCAGTAAAGTTAGACCATTTTTTTTTTTTGTATAATGTGAAAGATTTTACGCCGCGAGAATCGTGATCTTTATTCTAAGCAAAAAAAAATCATGATTCTCATTTTGGCCAGAATGGTGCAACTCTAGAACATCCTCCTCTGTCCTGCAAATGTCTGAAATAAAATCACATTGGATTTCACATCAGTGTCTTATTGAAGAGTTAAGCTGCCTGTGGATATTGCCAAGTCAGCAGGTGACCATACTGTGCCAGACAGACTGGGTCTAAGGCGCTATGTCAATAAATAAAGCGGCATTTTGAAACAGAACAGTTAGAACTATCCCAGAACTATCGTGGAATGTCACCATTTTACCTTAAATTCGAAGCGAACCTTTGCCTACAGATGACAAAGATGACTTCCAATAAAATCACATGCCCAGATTCTCGTACGAGTTACGCCGGCGTATCTCCAGATACGCCGTCGTAACTCTGAGTCTGAGCCGTCGTAACCTAGCGCCTGATTCAAAGAATCAAATACGCCAGATTTGTATAAGATACGACCAGCGTAAGTCTCCTACGCCGTCGTATCTTAACTGCATATTTACGCTGGCCGCTAGGGGCGTGTACGCTGATTTACGCCTAGAAATATGTAAATCAGCTAGATACGCCAATTCACGAACGTACGCCCGGCCGACGCAGTACAGATACGCCGTTTACGTTAGGCTTTCCCCGGCGTAAAGTTACCCCTGCTATATGAGGCGCACCAATGTTAAGTACGGACGTCGGGCCAGTGTCGAATTTTTCACGGTTTACGTCGTTTGCGTAAGTCGTTCGCGAATAGGGCTGGCCGTCATTTACGTTCATGTCGAAAGCATTGGCTTCTTGCGGGTTAATTTGGAGAATGCGCACTGGGATACTTTCACGGACGGCGCATGCGCCATTCGTAAAAAGCGTCATTTACGCGGGTTCACATTAAATTTACCGTATTTATTCGGGTATAGCACTCTCCCGCATATAGCGCGCACCCCTAAAGTTGCAGCGGATTCCTGTGGAAAAAAGTTTTTTTGTACTTACAGTTTTGGTGTCTTGTGCGGCGTCCATCGGCGGCCTCGTCGGGTCCGGCGTCCGTCTGCGGCTTCGGGTGCCCTCTTCGTCGGGTCCGGCGTCCTTCTGCGGCGTCCTCGCGTCCTCCCCGCTCGTTTCCCCGCGCCGAGTTTGAATACTGCGCCGACATATACAGAGCGCAGTACACTCGTGTATTGTCGGGCAGGCTCGGCAACTCTTGCGCTGACGTCCTGTACGTCCAGGACGTGAGCGCGGAAGGAGCCGAGACTGCCCGACTATACCCGAGTGTACTGCGCTCGGTATATGTCGGCGCAGTATTCAAACTCGGCGCGGGTATCGGTGTATACCGCGCACCCACGATTTTGCCCTGATTTTCAGGGCAAAAAAGTGCGCGGTATACGCCGATAAATACGGTACATAACACACGCCCACATCTTCCACATTTAAATTAGGCGGGCTTACGCCGGCCTATTTACGCTACCCCGCCGCAACTTTGGTTTGAGAATACTGCACTTGCCTGTCAAAGTTGCGGAGGCGTAACGTAAATAGGATACGTTACGCCCGCACAAAGATGCGCGCTTCTACGTGAATCCGGGCCACGGTGTCTTTGCCACACGCCACGTCCAGCGACCGAATCGTTCTCCTACAGCCCTCTAATTAACATTGTCATTCTATCTCTCTTTGCGCCGTTTTAAGGAGGTGTGAAAACTAGCGAGAGGTTGACAACACCAGGTACCCATTATATCAAATGATGAAATGGTGTCGGTGTCACATTAATTGGATAATTAGCAGATAATTAGTACAGCCTCTAAACTCTGCCTCGCCGCCTTCCCTGGAGGGTGTCGCTCTGCGATCGGGCCAAGTCATGCAAGATAAGTAAATGAACTGGTTGTGTGGGAGGGAGCTGTGATACGTCTTTGAGGTTGGAGCTTGTCACCAGAAAAAGGGTGTCGATAGAGGAACCATCGATAGATTTTACATCAAATGATTTTATGTCTTACCTTTTAATTGTTGGGGTTCGCAAGCAACGGGAAAGTACAGTGTATTTTAATTCATCATTAATTTGCCATTTTTAAGTGCCTTTTTTTGTCCATATTTGTATTCCTGTATCAAATATAGAGAAATGCCACTAGAGGGAGCTCTCACTGGCTCAGTGAAATCTCTATGGCCCAGATTCACGTCCAACGGCGTATCTCTGCGGCGGCGTAACGTATGAATGAATGAATGAATGACTTGTATAGCGCTACTTATGCGAACTGAATCGCCTCTGGGCGCTTTTTCCAACCAGTGTCTGCTTGGCTGGTGCGGTCATTTTACCCCGTAGGATCGTGACACGCTGTATTCTCAAAGCACTTGCTCCATAAGTTGCGGCGGCGTAGCGTAAATCGGCCGGCGTAAGCCCGCCTAATTCAAATTTGGATCAGGGGGGGCGTGTTTTATGTTAAACTACTGTGACCCGACGTGATTGACGTTTTTGCGTAACGGCGCATGCGCCGTCCGTGGAATTTCCCAGTGTGCATTGCTGCAAAGTACGCCGCAAGGACGTCATTGGTTTCGATGTGAACGTAAATGACGTCCAGCCCCATTCACGGATGACTTACGCAAACGACGTAACTTTTTCAAATTTCGACGCGAGAACGACGGCCATACTTAACATTGGCTGCGCCTCATATAGCAGGGGCAACTTTAAGCCTAACGTAAACGTTGTAACTTTACTGCGTCGGCCGCGCGTACATTCGGGAATTTGCGTATCTGGCTAATTTGCATACTCGACGCGGAATTCGATGGAAGCGCCACCTAGCGGTCAAAAAAAAAAAGCAGTTTAGATCCGACGGCGTAAGAGACTTACGCCTGTCGGATCTAATGGATATCTATGCGTAACTGATTCTAAGAATCAGGCGCATAGATACGACGGGTCGGATTCGGACTTACGACGGCGTACATGACGCTGCACCGTCGTAAGTCATCTGAGAATCCGGGCCTATGTGTCTGCTTAAAGAGGAAGTAAACCATCAGAATTATTTTTTTTTTTTTAACCACTTGCTTACTGGGCACATATACCCCCTTCCTGCCCAGGCGAAATTTCAGCTTTCAGCACTGCGTTGCTTGCCTCCCAAACAAAATTTACGTCCTTTTTTTCCCACAAATAGAGCTTTCTTTTGGTGGTATTTGATCACCTCTGCGGTTTTTATTTTAAACGCTATAAACAAAAAAAGAGCGACAATTTTGAAAAAAAAAACACAATATTTTTTACTTTTTGCTATAATAAATATCCAATTTTGAAAAAAAAGCAACTATTTTTTTTCTCAGTTTAGGCCGATACGTATTCTACATATTTTTGTTAAAAAAAAAAAATCGCAATAAGCGTATAGTGATTGGTTTGCGCAAAAGTTATAGTGGCTACAAAATAGGGGATAGAATTCTGACATTTTTTTTTTAGTTTTTTTTTATAGTAATACGGCGATCTGCGAATTTTGTCAGGACTGCGATATTGCGGCGGACACATCGGACACTTTTGACAAATTTTTGGGACCATTCACATTAATACAGCGAACAGTGCTATAAAAATGCACTAATTACTGTATAAATGTGACTGGCAGGGAAGGGGTTAACTCTAGGGGGCGAGGAAGGGGTTAAATGTGTATCCTGGGAGTGATTCTTACTGTGTGGGGGGAGGGGACTGACTGGGGGAGGTGACCGATCTGTGTCCCTATGTACAAGGGACATAGCATCGGTCTCCTCTCTCCCTGACAGGACGTGGAGCTCTGTGTTTACACACAGAGCTCCACGTCCCTGCTTTGTCATTGCCGATCGCTTGTACCTGTCGGACATCGCGGCAGCCAGCCACGCGCATCGACATCTCGGGGACGCACCCCCAGTGGCCGGAGGACGCAAGGCCGTAAAAAGACGGCCTCCCGGATTTATAGAGCCACCTGGAGGTCGTCTTTTTACTATGGCCCGGGTCTAAAGTAGTTAAAACACCTGCAAGAGAAAGGCATAATGAGCTAGTATGCACAGCATACTAGCTCATTATGTGGCACTTACCTGAGATCGAAGCCCCCAAAGTCCTCCTCGGTCCCATCCACTGCCGCCATGTCCCCTGGAGCTTCTTCCTATTTTTGACGCTCCGGCGCTGTGATTGGCCAAAGCGGCGATGACGTCACTCCCGCGCATGTCCGTCCGATCCCCGCGCATGCGCTAAAATGATATTTTGTGAAAATATCTCCTTAACCATGTAGGTTAAGGAGATATTTCTTGCACCTACGGGTAAGTCTTAATCTAGGCTTACCTGGAGGTTCAAGTTGTGTGTTTGGGCTTACAACCACTTTAACAGCTGTCAAGATGCGTTTAGCCACACAGGGAGGGTATTGTTTTTAGTGAGTCTACGACTCATAGGGGTATGTTTTTCAATGTATAATAGACATTTGTCTAAGTGATTGGATGGGATTCACCTGACGTTCTGCAGTCACATTCCCCCTATTAACAAGTTACAAGTGAATGCAGCTGCTGGCAAACCGCTATCAAATCTGACATTCACTATATTACCAAAAGTATTGGGACGCCTGCCTTTACACGCACATGAACTTTAATGGCATCCCAGTCTTAGTCCGTAGGGTTCAATATTGAGTTGGTCCACCCTTTGCAGCTATAACAGCTTCAACTCTTCTGGGAAGGCCGTCCACAAGGTTTAGGAGTGTGTGTATGGGAATGTTTCACCATTCTTCCAGAATCGCATTTGTGAGGTGATTTTTGACAGTTTCGTGAAAGAGCCCTTAGTGAATATTCAGATGTATTCAGTGGGCAAATCTACTAGGAATAACTCTCCATGGTGCTGAAATTGTGTTTATTATTTCTCCCTGCTATGAGGGGTTCCCACCATCCCTGCTTTTTTTTTTTTTTAAGTACAGTAAATACTCAAGTATAAGCCGAGGCACCTAATTTTACCACAAAAAAATGGGAAAACGTATTGACTTGAGTATAAGCCTAGGGTGCGAATGTAGCAGCTACTGTAAGCGGAAAAGAGGGTCAACAATGCCTATTTGCATGCCTCACTGTGCCCAAGATCACTGTGCCCATTGCAACCTCACTGTGCCCATCCTCACTGTGCCCATCCTCACCGTGCCCATTACAACCTCACTGTGCCCATTACAACCTCACTGTGCCCATTACAACCTCACTGTGCCCATAACAACATCACTGTGCCCATTACCTCACTGTGCCCATTACCTCACTGTGCCAATTACCTCACTGTGCCCATTACCTCACTGTGCCAATTACCTCACTGTGCCCATTACAACATCACTGTACCCATTACAACCAAACTGTGCACATTGCAGCATAAATGAAATTCGTGACAGGCTGCGCTGGGGGCGTTCGTTTTTTAAAACTTGCGGCTTCCTCCTGGTCCCGTTTGACACTGTGTTCAGTGTTCTGCCTATCACGGACGTTCTTTCATCCTCGGACAAGAGAAGGACCGCGATAGGCGGAACACTGAACACAGTGTCAAACGCCTATCACAGAATGGGACGGGGACCAGGAGGAAGCTGCAAGTTTTAAAAAATGGACACCCAGGGTCAGGCCCAGACTGGGACAAAAAATAGGCCCAGCCATTTTAGATTGAGCAGCCCAGGGGGGTGGGCACGGCGGCGCTTAATGATGGGATGTGGGGTTCCAGCACCTTGTACCTCTGGACCCCTTTGCATTACACAGCACCATGGACCCCTTTACATTACATAGCACCGCACCTCTGGGCCCCTTTACATTACACAGCACCATGGACCCCTTTACATTACATAGCACCGCAACTCTGGACCCTTTTACATTACACAGCCCCCCAGTTTGTCACACAGACACCCCCCTAACAGTTCTGGACCCCCTGCATGTTAAACTGGGGGGAGACGTGACATGCGGGCCGCCGAGGGCTGCCGCAGCCCACCGGGCATCTGCCCGGTATGCCCTATGGCCAGTCCAGGCCTGCCCAGGGTACACTGACTCGAGTATAAGCCGAGAGGGGTATTTTCAGCCCTAAAAAAAAGGCTGAAAAACTTGGCTTATACTCGAGTATATACGGTATTTTATATTATGGTGAATGTGACAGGAGGAGCTGGAACACACAAAGGTGACAAAGTTGTGCATCACACAATTTTTACCAAAGTTTCATACCATTTCTAATTCCTGGGTAAATCTGTGTAAATTTTGCATTTTTTTTCAAAATTGTCGCTCTATTTTTTTCGTAGAGCAAATATTTAAAACCGCAGAGGTGATCAAATGCCACCAAAAGAAAGCTCTATTTGTGGGAAAAAAAGACGTCAATTTTGTTTGGGAGCCACGTCGCGTGCCGAATTGCAAAAAGTGCTTTGGTCTTTGGCCAGCCAAATGGTCCGGGGCTGTCTCTTTAGATAACCTGTAGTGCTCTGGGAAAACGTTGTCCTGTTTAAATGTATATCTGTAAAACAAAGATTGAATATAAATTATATAGAAATTGCCCAATTCTTTTATACATTTTTTCCCGGTAAAGAGCAGTTGCGAGCGCCGTGTACGCAGGAACTTTCTTTTGCGCTCCCTCATGGTCAAGTCACCCAGCAAACACTGCTTCACCCTTGACATAAATTGTTTCTGAAGCCAGAGCAGGCTCCCTGGAGAACAGACCACTGTTTACATTCGATCTGATAAGTACCACTTGTGCAAACACAAATTACATGGAGGTGATTAGAGAAGTATGTGGAGTACAAGACGCTGGTGGACTCTGCAGTGGCACCAAGCAAGACGGCGCCTCCTGCTCAGCCATATATGGCCTCATTTATAAAAAGTGCCTGAAGGAAGGACTGCCTGTGTTGCCTGTAGCAACCAATCAGATTCTCCCTTTAATGTTTCTAAGAAAAAAATATATATAGATATATTACATTTTGTGATGAACAACAAGACTGCCTTTACACGCACATGAACTTTAATGGCATCCCAGTCTTAGTCCGTAGGGTTCAGTATTGAGTTGGCCCACCCTTTGCAGCTATAACAGCTTCAACTCTTCTGAGAAGGCTGTCCACAAGGTTTAGGAGTGTGTCTATGGGAATGTTTGACCATTCTTCTATTTGTGAACATAAAGTATAGAGCCGAACAGGTAAAGCTGCGAGTCAGCTCTATACGGCACCTGCGCAGTCAACTCTACACGGCTCCTAGTCGGTGCACAGGCGCCGTGTAGAGCCGACTCGCCCCTTTACCTGTTCGGCTCCGTTCGGAAACTCTGTGACGCGCCTGCGCAATACGGGGGGCGGAGCCTTATCCGCGGGGGGAAACATTTTCTGATAGACATCAATCATCTGGGCGAACGCCCAGATTACATTGCGGCTCAGCTTGGAAACGCCTACTCCCGCGGGAGAAGTACCCGGAAGCCGGATTGCAAATCTAGATTATAAGGTATGTACAGCCTAAAAAAAAAAGTGCCGACTGTACATGCTGGTAGTATAAAGAATTTGGTCTTATATAAATGTTATTTGTGTGAACCTCCGCTTTAAGGTGGTAATTAAACTCACTTGGTGCCTTAGGCCCCTTTCACACGAGGTGGATCTGCTTGCTCAGTGGGGAGATCGCTTCGCTGATCCCCGCTGAGCAGGCAGATGACCACCCTAGGCCATCCCAGGAAGCCTATATTAACCACTGCACTGCTAGTCTGCTTTGCTGTTCAACCGTGTTGTTAGCTTAAGTTCCTGTCTGCAGTGTGCTACGATTATCTTCCGTTTTTGGCTCGTCCCTGACTTCTCCTGTTTGCCTGTGATCCTGACCTTTTGCCTGTCCCTCGGTTACCCTTGTCTGCCTGTTGCCCTGACCTCGGCTTACCTATCACTACCTCTTGTCCTGCTTGCTGCTTCCCCTCTCTCCCTGGGGAGCGTGACCTAGGGGATCCCAGGGGTCGCGACCTGGATCCAGCTGCGGTGAAGGCCATCCTCACCACTAGAGGCTCTGGTGAACACAAAGCTGGGTCTTAGACTCCGCGCCCTAGATGATCTTGGGTTCACGCTTCCTCTCTAGTTGTAGCAGTCGACCATAGTGTTCACTACCCTGTGGTGCATCACTGACCCCAATGAGGTGCACTTGTCACCTGGCCACAGGTGACCTGACAGTTTGAGCAGCCATGAATCCGGCCGACGTGCCGCTCCCCGCAGACGATCCATTACAGAGCATTGTTCGTAGACTCGAGACACATGGAGATCAGGTAAGCTGCCAGACTTTATTGCATATCCATGACAGATAACCAGTATTAGGACTTTTCTCAGGGACAGCTGCAAGCAACTTTCTCCTACTGGAGGCTCTTCGGGTCCAGATGTCGGTGAGAAGAGGAAATAGGTGACACATATTCACAGTGCCTTCTGTTTAATAAACACCTCCTGGCACCTGCTAGGTGTCATACAATATCCCTCACAACGTTGGTAACATCTGTTCTCTGTGAAGATTGGATTGCGTGTCGGCCGTGGAGCCGTCTTATTTAAACCATCACCTTGTTACCGTCTATGTGGTTAAATCAGGTCTAGTGAAAGGATGGGGTGTTTGAGAACCTTCTTCAGACTGCGGCATCTGATCTCAGCTCTTCACTGGAAGGATCTTCATGGCGGTCAGGCTGTAGGCTAGTCCTAGACAGCAAGAAGCCTAATGAGAATTTCTGCTCATCATCACCTGTAGCCGCTGTTTCAAAGATAGCCCTTGGCAGTATAGCACCCTCTTAGATAGGTGCTAGGATTAGTTAGGCAAATTTCTTTCCTGCTACCTGTATGGCCATACCATGTATGGCCAGCCTTAGATTTAGTTCTGGTTCACTGTGTTCAGTGAAGCTGGGTGTTTTGATAGGTACATTTAGCTTGTCTCACTGTATCCAGTGTGGCGGAAATTATTGTGTTAGATAAATTTAGTTGTGGTCAATGTAATCAGTGCAGTTCATTGTTCTCAGTTGCTGCCAGTCTGTTTACTCCCTCTGCTATCCAGAGAGCTAGTAGAATTCTCTGGAACATAGGTGTGGAGCTATGCAGATGGCAGTAGAAATATTTACGCAGCCCTGGCCAATCCCAGGGATTTCTAGCAATGGGATTCAATGCCAGAGTCCACTAGGAGGCACTCCCAAGCTTTCTGCACTGTGATTGGCCCATCCACCCTGTCACCACATATTTGCATATAGTGGTCATAAACGGGTTAAGCTGCTGACATCTGGATAACATTAGGGATGAATTGATTGGCCAGTTGTGTTGAATTCTTGCTTTGCCGGTGTTACCAGGAAAGACCTAAAACATAAAAAAAATGGTGCTGTGCTTTGGAGAAGACAAACGCTGCTTAGACAGAATGGGCCGCGTTGTCAACTGTGAACATCGTGTCTCCTGTTGAGCAATGGAAAACCCAGATTGATATATTTATGATTGGAGAACAAATATGTATAACAGGTTATCAGGAGCGCCAGAAATCCTTACAATATGACCAATGGATTTATCTTAGGACGCAGCCTCTGTTCACTGTGACAGCAGTACAATGCCCCACCTGTCACACACGGCTAAGGCACACAAAACAGTCTGTACACCCTGACTACACCCAGCCATTTCTGGAGCAGATAATGGCTTCAGAGGAACCTGCAAGACAGAAAATGTAGGTATTTTAGGTATTTTGCCCCACACTCCATGAGTTTGGTGTGTCTAGCATCAATGGGGCAAGAAAACCAGGATCAACCATGGCCTATTCACTTATAATGGATGCAGTTAGGTGACTTTGCAGATCCACTGATCCGGGCTCCCAGTGGCCAACACCCACACACTTGGGAAGCCTGTAGGGGAGGCCGAACCCTTCACACTCTAAAATATTTGGGTCAACATCCTGCATGGTCCTGAATTACGACTTCTATAAATGAAGATTTCCATAGTACATTCGTCACTACATGGAGCCTGCTGCCACCTACCTCCTTCACTGTCCTAACACTGTAGACCAGGGGTCCTCAAACTAAGGCCAGCGGACCGGTTGCGGCCCGCCAGTGTGATTTACCCAGCCCGCGGACTGCCCCATTAATATCGCAGCAATCGCCCTCCCCTCTGCAACCTTTTTTATCACACAAGATGAGAAACATGACAGGTTCGGACAAAAGGCGGGTCTTTTGAGTTAAGCAGCGGGGAGGTTTCAGCAATCAAACACCTGCCTTTCACTAGCAAAGCCCCGCCCTTTGTCCGGATTTGCCATGCTTCGCGTCTTGTGTGATTGAGGTAGCAGAGAGGCGGAGTGCTGGGATGTTATAGAAGGGGCAGCAGTGTAATATCGATGGGGGGATCTGTGATAGGGTGGAAGATCTGTGATGAGGAGGCCTGTTATGGGGGGCTATGTGAGGATAGGAGTTTGTGTTGGGTGGGCTTTGTGATGGGGAGGATCTGTTATGGGGGGGACCTGATATGGGGGCTTTTTGATGGGGGAAATCTGTGATGGAGAGGAGTCTGTGATGGGGGATCTGTTATGGGGGTCTATGATGGGCTGGTCTATTATTGAGGGCTTTGTGATAGAGAAGAGTTTGTGTTGGGGGGCTTTGTGATGGAGAGAAGTTTGTGTTGGGAGGGCTTTGTGATAGAGAGGAGTTTGTGTTGGGAGGGCTTTGTGATGTAGAGGAGTTTGTGTTGGGGGGCTTTATGATGGGGAGGATCTGTTATGGGGGGCTTTTTGATGGAGAGGAGTTTGTGGTGGGGGGTCTGTTATTGGGGGCTTTGTAATATAGAGCAGTTTGTGTTGGGGGGGCTTTGTGATGGAGAGAAGTTTGTGTTTGGAGGGCTTTGTGATGGGGGGCCTAATATGGGGGAATCTTTGATGGGGGGAGGAATCTGTGATGGGGTGGTTCCGTGATGAGGGGGTCTGTGTTGTGGTTGTGATTAGACTGTGAAATACTAATAAGTTTATGTTGATTAAAATTGTTCTTTATTTTAAATATTGTATTGTTTTTTTAAACTATAGTCCGGCCCCCCAACAGTCTGAGGGACCGTGAACTGGCCCCCTGTTTAAAAAGTTTGAGGACCCCTGCTGTAGACCTTTGAAAAAACTTGAACCTCTTGGTGTGACCTACACATGATCACCCGCCACTTCCCACAGTGCAGTGCTTGGTGCCTAAGGGCTCATTCACACCAACCACATTGGGCTGCATTGAGTGAGTGTTAATTCATGTCAATTGCCAGAATAAATTATCATTCTGGCCAACAAAATGAATTAACGTCCAAGCGCTTGAGACGCCTAAACACAGCTAAACACATTTAAATACCATTACACACTTCAAGAGCTTTTCCTGACAAAGCGTGCTGCCATGGGGAAAGGTGTTTAGGAGAGAGGGGCAAATGCCCTGTGTACATTGGGCTCTAGGACACAATAACAAAACTGCTACTTGTGATGGATGTTAGAAGGGACATGTTTGCTTCCATAAACTTTCCAGAGACAGTCACTTTTATTCTCAGTATACTTTGTCAAACCCTAATAAATAGTGACTAAAAAATTCTGAAAACACATTGGCTTAAGGTGGGATATTTATGATGGAATGCATTTATTTTGGACTCATTGGTGTGGCACTCTTGTGTCTTCATTGGTGTGGCACTCTTTTGTCTTCATTGGTGTGGCACTCTTGTGTCTTCATTGGTGTGGCTCTCTTGTGTCTTCATTGGTGTGGCACTCTTGTGTCATCATTGGTGTGGCACTCTTGTGTCTTCATTGGTGTGGCACTCTTGTGTCTTCATTGGTGTGGCGCTCTTGTGTCTTCATTGGTGTGGCACTCTTGTGTCTTCATTGGTGTGGCACTCTTGTGTCATCATTGGCGTGGCACTCTTGTATGATCTTTGGTTTGACACTCTTGTGTCTTCATTGGTGTGGCACTCTTGTGTCTTCATTGGTTTGGCACTCTTGTGTCTTCATTGGTGTGGCACTCTTGTGTCTTCATTGGTGTGGCACTCTTGTGTCTTCATTGGTGTGGCACTCTTGTGTCTTCATTGGCGTGGCACTCTTGTATGATCTTTGGTTTGACACTCTTGTGTCTTCATTGATCTGGCACTCTTCAGTTTTCATTGGTGTGGCACTCTGTCATCTTTGGTGTGGCACTCTTTGTCATCTTTGGTGTGGCACACTTGTGTCTTCATTGGTGTGGCACACTTGTGTCCTCTTAGGCCTCGTACACACGACCCGACATGTCCGATGAAAACGGTCCGCGGACCGTTTTCATCAGACATGTCTGCTGGCAGAATTTGGTCTGATGTGTGTACAAACCATCAGACCAAATTCCCCGCAGACAGAAAACGCGGTGACGTAGCGGCGACAATGACGCGGCGACGTGTGCGAACCCTGAAGTTCAATGCTTCCACGCATGCGTGGGATTTCGGGCCAGCGGACATGTCCGATGAGTCGTACTGACCGACGGACAGCTTTCCAGCGGACATGTTTCTTAGCATGCTAAGAAACTTTTGTCCGCTGGAAACCTGTCCGCTCGGCCAGGAATCCGGTCAGTTGGGCCCTACACACGGTCGGACATGTCGGCGGAAACTGGTCCGCGGACCAGTTTCAGCAGACATGTTCGGTCGTGTGTACGAGGCCTAACTCCTGGTTTCTACAGAAGGTGCTTTCTAAATAACAGCTACATAGCCACAGCTACTAAATTATTAATCTCCACTTCTTACTGTTTGATCAAACTAATAGCAGATCCAACACCTTCCACCTACATCTTTTGAATCTTAACATGTTTCTTACTCTTGCAGTTGAAATGGTAATTATTAATGCAGACTTACATGAGAAAAGAGCACCACACCAACCATCCAACAAGCAGGAGAGAAGTGAGCAGATAACCCATTGTGATAAGTCAACAGGCTCACAGTGAAGTGTGAATCATGGGACTGGCTAAACAGAACTATATACATATATTTCAGCTGTCCATTTAAATTGATTGCAAATGCTCAATTTTTTTTTCTATTAAAATAACAAACATGTTATACTTACCTGCTCTGTGCAATAGTTTTGTACAGAGCAGCCCCGATCCTCCTCTTCTCAGGTCCCCCGTCTGAGCTTCTGGCTCCAACCACCCACCTCCACCCCGCTGAGTGCCCCATAGCAAGCCACTTGCTCTGGGGAAACGTGTGTATTCTCGCTCTCGAGGCCCGCTCGGTGTGCCCATTGACACACTAAGTGTGGCTTGGCCCCGCCCTCCCTCCCTCCTCACTGTCTGTGATTGACAGCAGCGGGAGCCATGAGCTCCCACTGCTGTCTCTGAGCCGGTGAGAAGGGAGAGAGTCAAGAGTGCCACTGCTCGCCTGCACATTGCTGTATTGAGATTGTGCTCAGGAAAGTATAGGGGGGGGTTGCTGCATGCAGATGGTGTTTTACCTTAATGCAGAGAATGCATTAAGGTAAAAATAAAAACTTCTGCCTTTTTAGAATCACTGTTTGGTTGGCATTCCACTTAAAAAAAAAAGATGAGAAATGCAACATTTAGAAATTCAGTGCATTTATTCAACTGACAGATGGCTTTCCTCTAATGTCATACTGCCTAACCCCTGCCCACAGGACGTAAAAGACTTGGTGGTCTTGGGGGGGCTTGGTCAGAATATTCTGTGGTGGGAAGAAGGCACAGTATATCCTAAGCACAGCTGAATGCTGTGAACAAGGTCTGGAGAGATCTCCAGCTGAGAGGAGCTTTGGTTTATTCAGAAAATAACAAAGGAGCAGAAAACAGACACTTAACGAGCGACTTCGTAGCTAAATGACGCACTCGTCACTATTGTTGGCCCGCGGAAAGCAGTTTCTCCGGCTGATTATCTAGCAAGTGGGTAATGCATTCAATGTCCACCTGGGAAAAAATGAATACAGTTAGCACTTTCCATACGAGAGCCACCAAGGGGATTGGGAATCGACTTTTTTTAAATACTTTTTTTGATGTACATGTAGCTGGGAAACTCAAGTCACATAGTAGGTGAGGTCGAAAAAAGACACAAGTCCATCAAATCCAGCCTATGGGCCGGATTTAGTAAGAATTTACGCCGGCGTATCTATAGATACGCCGCGTAAATTAAAAGCTGCGCCGGCGTATCTTCTTTCTGTATTCAGAAAGCAAGATACGCCGAAATTAGGCTAAGATCCGACTGGCGTAAGTCTCTTACACCGTCGTATCTTAGGGTGCATATTTACGCTGGCCGCTAGGTGGCGCTTCCGTCGTTTTCGGCGTAGAATATGCAATTGACCTAGATACGCCAATACACAAATGTACGTGCGCCCGGCGGATTTTTTATACGTTGTTTGCGTAAGGCTTTTCCGGCATAACGTTGCTCCTGCTTCTATGTTAAGTATGGACGTCGTTCCCGCGTCGAATTTTGAATTTTTTACGTCGTTTGCGAATAGGGCTGGATGTAATTTATGTTCGCGTCGAAACCAATACGTCCTTGCGGCGTACTTTGGAGCAATGCAATCTGGGATATGGAGACAAACTAAAAGTTTGACGCCATTCCACGAGCGGGCGCAATTTTGAAGCGTGACATGTTGGGTATCAATTTACTCGGAGTAACACAATATAAAAAAAAAATGGGCTAACTTTACTGTTGTCTTATTTTTTTATTCAAAAAAGTGCACTTGTAAGACTGCTGCGTAAATACGGTGTGACAAAAAGTATTGCAATGACCGCCATTTTATTCTCTAGGGCAGGGGTGTCAAACTCAATTTCATCGTGGGCCGCATCAGCATTATGATTGCCCTCAAAAGGGCCGGTTGTATCTGTAAGATTAGATGTCCAGCGCATCCCCTCCCCTTACATTAGATGTCAAGAGCCCCCCCACCATCAGAAGTTGAGTCCCCCCACTCTCCCTTACATCAAAATGCACCCCCCTTTCCTTATGCTGCTGCTGGGAAGAAGCTGGATGCATTACTTGAAAGCAAAAAGTAAGAGTCTGGAGGAGGACTGGAGCTCCCCTGCAGCTGCAGGAGAGGTGCGAGGGCCACATGAAATGGTCTGGAGGGCCGGATTCGGCCCGCGGGCCTTGTGTTTGACACCTGTGCTCTAGGGTGTTAGAAAAAAATATATAACATTTTTGGGAGTTCTAAGTAAGTCTGAAAAACAGGCTCGGGGCTTAAGTGGTTAATTTGGTGTTATTTGATCACCACTGGGTTTTTTATTGTTTGTGATATTAATGGAAAAAAATCTTAGGCCGGGTACTAACGAGCAAACATGTACGATGAAACCGGTCCGTCGGACCGTTTTCACCGTACATGTCTGCCAGAGGGCTTCTGTACGATGGCTGTACTAACCATCGTACAGAAGTCCGCGCGTAAACAATACGCAGGGCGTGTCCGCGTCGTCGCCGCGGCGACGTGGGCGGGCCTGCCATTTAAAGGCTTCCACGCATGCGTCAAAGTCATTCGACGCATGCGAGGGACGGCGGGCGCTCGGACATGTACGGTAGGTCTGTACTGACGACCGTACATGTCCGAGCGGGCAGGATTCCAGCGGACGGTTTTAAAACACGTCCAGGAATATTTGTCTGCTGGGAAAAGGCCCGGCGGGCAAATGTTTGCTGGAATTCGGCCCGCTCGCGCCTACACACGACCGAACATGTATGCTGAAGCTGGTCCGCGGACCAGTTTCAGCATACATGTTTGGTCGTGTGAACGGGGCCTGAAATTTAGCAAAACATTAATTTTTTTACTTTCTGCTATAAAACACACATAAAAAAAAAAAACATTTACATTTTGGCCAAAATGTATACTGCTACATATCATTGATAAAATAAAATATAATATGCCCTATGCGCTATTTTAAATGGTATATCTCTAAGGGATATCAATACTTGATAAGGAGACCCCCATATGTCCTCCCATTTCTCTTCATCCAATTCAGGAATACCTCGCAGCCATTGTTCTCTGAGTTTTCTCATTTCTGGTAACAACCTCATAATCAAATGACTTTCTAAACTCGAAACGTGTCCTTTTTTTGAACGACTTGTTCTCACTACTTGTTCTAATTTAGACTCCTTCAACTGGAACTTACCCTGAACAGATTGGCCTTGTAAAGCATGTGAGAGTTGCATGTATCGAAAGAAATTATCCTCAGGAATGTTAAAATCTTCAAACATTTTCTTGCGTAATATTATCTTTCCTTGGTGTATCACCTGACCTACTATTTTTACGTTATTAAACTGGAATTTTTTGCTTTTTTATACTACTAATGGTGGTGATCAGCGACTTATAAAGGAACTGCGATAGTGCGACGGAAAATCTAACACTAACTGATGCTGGGGGAGGGACTGACTGACTGCCACTGACATCATCAGTGACATTAAAGCGGTAGTTCACCCCCCCCCGACACATTTTACCATCGAGACAGGCATTGTAGCACGAGCTACAGTATGCCTGTCCCGATTTTTTTAACCCCGTACTCACCTTGTACTCGGACATCGTAGATTTCGGCTCCCGCGGGGAATGGGCGTGCCTATGGAGAGGGAGGATGATTGACGGCCGGCCCTGGCACGTCACTCTCCCCGAAGACAGCCGGAGTAGGTCTCGGCTCTTCACGGCGCCTGCGCACAGGCTATGCGCACGCGTCGTGAAGACCAAGCCTATTTCGGCTATTTCCGGAGAAGCGTGACGCGCCAGAGCCGGCCGTCAATCATCCTCCGTCTCCATAGGCACGCCCATTCCCCGGTATCTTCGATGAACGATTACAAGGTGAGTACGGGGGTAAAAAATTCGGGACAGGCATACTGTAGCTCGCGCTACAATGCCTGATTTTAAGGTAAAAGAAAATTTTTTTTTTTTTTTTTTCGTCGATAGGGTGAACCCCCGCTTTAATACAGTTATCAGTGATAATACTATACGATGTCACTGTTCTAATGACACTGGCTGGGAAGGGGTTAACATCTAGGGTGATCAAAGGGTCAACTGTGTGTATAACTATGTGTAATGTGTACTTCTTTTACCATAGCTCCCAACTGTCCCTGATTTCGAGGGACTGTCCCTGATTTGGAGCAATGTCCCTCTGTCCCTCATTCTCCTCATTTGTCCCTCATTTTGGTCTGATCTATATAGATGTATATAAAAAGCACTTTTTATCTGTCAAAAAGTGTTTCCCAGTGCTAAACCTTTCATCCGATTTCTAAATTGCTGCATTTGTAAACTCCAAAAGCCAATATAAAGGAATAGTAGTGGTAAAAAAAGCACTTGTGGGTTTAACCAATCTTGTTTTTTTTGTACAATTCTCCTTTAAGGGGGCGTGACAAGGGGTGTGTCCTATACCTGCATACAGGGGCAGACTGACAACTCATGGGGCCCCTGGGCAATAGAAGATTATGGGGCCCCTGGGCTTACAGATGGCCACCACGCTAGGAGGAAGTGCAGAGGCGGGGCAGCTAAAATCTCGGGATTTTCACATCAAAAGCATGTCAGTTTCGGACATATCAGGGAGAGATGTAAAAAAAACACAGATTTTTATATACTGTCCCTGGTTTTACTGAGCCTGGCAACCCTGATGGGGCCCCCCTAGTGGCATGGGGCCCTTGGGCAGTGCCCGAGTGACTCAATGGTCAGTCCGCCCCTGCCTGCATACTTTTGTTGATAGGTGTCCCTCATTCCCATCTCAAAAAGTTGGGAGGCGAGGAGAACACAGAACCTCACCGTGGAAGAGGAAGAGGCAGATTAACACGATCTGCCTAGTAACAGCAATTTCTGGTAAGTATAATTTTTATTTTTATTTTCTTTAGCCATTTTTTTTCTTTAGGGTGGAGTTAAGTTACGCTAAAACATTTGAAGGCCTCTTCCACACGATTCTTCGGTTTGAGCGTCTATTTTTTTCAGCTGTTTTTTTTCTGGTATGTATTTGCACATATTTTCGCGCATTTGCATTTGTGCAAACTTAATCTCGCATTCACAATATGTTAATGGACCATTGAGCACAAATGTGCGCATTTGCGCATAAGGCGTAAATTACTGAACCAAAAATTAAGATTTTTCTATTTTTTTATTTTTTACTGAATAATACACGGCGCTTGTTTACACATCTGTGTGCATAGGCACATTACAATTAATCGGCTGTATTTTAGCTCAGTAAAAAATAAGCTGTACTGAGCTTTTTCGAATTGCAGTGTGCAAGAGGCCTAAGGAAGTCATGCATTTAGAAAACTGTGATTGATCTAGGTTTGAGAGATTGGAAATCAGTGCTTTATGATTGGTTAAAATATCAAGCAATATAGTTCCGTGTTTTGCAACCAACGGAAAATATTGATAAAAAATGTGATTGATCAGCCATTATTAATGTGACCAGTTGATTAAAAATGATCATTTATTCGATCTATATTACAATCATTTCTCCAGCACACACAAAGGTCATCATGGCACATGGAGGCAAAATCAATCACGAGCCTTTGGTTTAATGAAGGGACTCTTCAGTACAGGTATGGCCACCATTACTCAATTATATTTAGCTCAGGCCTTGCTGTATATGGTGTGTATGTGTATGTGTGTGTATATATATATATATATATATATATATATATATATATATATATATATATATATATATGTGTGTGTGTGTGTGTGTGTGTGTGTGTGTGTGTGTGTGTGTATATGTGTGTATGTGTGTGTATATATATATATATATATATATATGTGTGTATATATATATATATATATATATGTGTGTGTGTGTGTATATGTGTGTATGTGTGTATATATATATGTGTGTATATATATATATATATATATGTGTGTGTGTGTGTGTGTGTGTGTGTGTGTGTATGTGTGTATATATATATATATATATAGCTAGATTCAGGTAGCCGGGTGCATCTTTGAGGAGGCGTAGCGTATCGTATTTACGCTACGCCGCCGTAAGTCAGAGAGGCAAGTGCTGTATTCACAAAGCACTTGCCTCCTAAATGATTGGTGACCCGACATGATTGACGTTTTTTACGAACAGCACATGCACCGTCCGTGTATATATCCCAGTGTGCATTGCTCCAAAGTACGCCGCAAGGACGTATTGGGTTTGACGTGAACGTAAATTACGTCCAGCCCCATTCACGGACGAGTTACGCAAACGACGTAAAAATTTCAAATTTTGACGCGGGAACGACGGCCATACATAACATTGACTAGGCCAGTTATTTGTTCGACTGACTTTACGCCGGAAAAAGCCGTACGTAAACGGCGTAAAAAAAAATGCGCCGGGCGCACGTACGTTTCGGAATCGGCGTATCTAGTCATTTGCATATTCTACGCCGAACTCCACGGAAGCGCCACCTAGCGGCCAGCGTAAATATTGCACCCTACGATAAGACGGCGTAGGAGACTTGTATCTTAGCCTAATTTAAGCGTATCTGGTTTCCAGAATACGCTTAAATTTAGGACGGCGTAGATTCAGAGTTACGTTGGCGTATCTACTGATACGCCGGCGTAAAGCTACCTGAATCTGGCTAATATATATTATATATATACCCCAAACATGCTCATCCATGTCTTTATGGATCTTGCTTTGTGCACTGGTCCAAATCATTTGGTGGGGGGGGGATTATGGTGTGGGGTTGGGCTTGGCCCCTTAGTTCCATTGAAGGGAACTCTTAAGGCGGTGGCATACCAAGACATTTTGTACAATTTCACGCTCTCATCTTTGTGGGAACAGTTTGGGGATGACCCCTTCCTTTTTCAACATGGCTGCACACCAGTGCACAAAGCAAGGTCCATATAGACAAGGATGAGCGAGTTTGGGGCGGAGGAACTTGATTGGCCTGCACAGAGTCCTAACTTTAACACCCTTGTGATGAGCAGAGACTGCGAGCCAGGCCTTCTCGTCCAACATCAGTGCCTGACCTCACAAATGCGCTTCTGGAAGAATGGTCAAACATTTCCATAGACACACTCCTAAACCTTGTGGACAGCCTTCCCAGAAGAGTTAAAGCTGTTATAGCTGCAAAGGGTGGGCCAACTCAATATTGAACCCAACGGACTAAAGCCTCGTACACACGATCGGATTTCCATCGGACAAATTTGTGTAATTTTTGTGCGAAGGGCGTTGGTATGGAACTTGGTATGCATACAGACGGCAAAACGTTCTTAGCCAACAAATACAAAACCAGGTGTTTTTTCAGCTCTTTAGCGCCACCCTTCTGCTAATGTTGTGCTATGGACAGCATTGCTTCGGCGCATGCGTGTTTGTACTTTGGATTTTTTTTCTGATGGACTTGTGTCCATCGGATAATGATGGACTTGACACAATCGGATAATCTGACGGCACACATTTGTTGTCGGAAAATTTGAAAGCATGCTATAAAACATTTGTAGTCGGAAAATCCGACAACAATTGTCCGATGGAGCATACAAACGGTCAGATTTTCCGACAAAACCCTTCCATCACACATTTGTTGTCGGAAAATCCGATCGTGTGTAGGAGGTTTTAGACTGGGATGCCATTAAAGTTCATGTGTGTGTAAAGGCAGGTGTCCCAATACTTTTGAAAATGTGTGTGTGTGTGTGTGTGTATATATATATATATAGGCCCGGATTCACATACATTGGCGCATATTTATGCCGGCGTAGCGTATCTAATATACGCTACGCCGACGTAGCGCAGAGAGGCAAGCACCGAATTCACAAAGCACTTGCCTCCCAAACTGCGCTGGGTTCCCCCGGCGTAAGCCGGCGTAGGTGGAAGTGGGCGTGAGCCATGCTAATGAGGCGTGACCCCATGCAAATGATGGGCCGAGCGCCATAAAGATACGAATAACGAACGGCGCATGCGCTGTCCCGTGGACGAATCCCAGTGCGCATGCTCAGAATCACGTCAGAAATACTCCCTAAGATTCTACGGACCACTGCCTACGACGTGAACGTAACCTACGCCCAGCCCTATTCACGTACTACGTAAACAACGTAAAATACGATGGCTGTGTTCCCTGGTCCATACCTTAGCATGAGTTGCGCCTCATATATGGGGAATAACTTTACGCCGAATGTACGACTTACGCAAACTGTGTATATTATGCGCCGGGCGCAAGTACGTTCGTGAATTGGCGTATCTCCCTCATTTGCATATGTGCATCGAAAATCAATGGAAGCGGCAAATGCGCCCAGCGTAAATATGCGGCCACTCTACGCCGGCGTAGGCAAGTTACGTCGGTCGGCTGAAGCCTATTTTCAGGCGTATCTAGTTTTGTGGGCACGGCGCACAGATACGACGGCGCATATTTGCACTTTTGCAGCGTATCTCGAGATACGTCGGCGTAAGTGCTTTGTGAATCCGGGCCATAATCTCTATCACACACACTTTTTTTTTGGAGATACAGTTATATGACCCGGAGATAAACACATTATTCTGCTGAATATAAAGTTGTTAGTTGTTGAACGCTGTGAATAATAAGTGTCCTTTCAGAGTATTCCCCGGCTCACACACACACAGGATCTGCAATCAATTAGGTTTTTTTCTGTATCTATTCTACGATACTTCCCGCTGAGGACAAAAGTCAAAGCTTAGAAATCCTGGAAGGCTTTGAAGTCGGGAGAACCAGCTAAGAATGAATGAGTGCATTAGGTCTTTTATCGTCCCCTTGTTCCTCTCTTTGGAGGAGTAATGAGATCGCACTGAACTACATTTTGGTGGCAAGTTTTGACCAATGGACTATATTTAAACCCAAGTAGGAGAGGGCATTGAAAAACACTCTGTTTAGCAAGTGACCATTTGCATGCCTTATTCCAATAATTTCCATGGGTTAAAAAAGCAACTTCAAGGAATGGCACGGGCATGTCATATGACCATAAGGATTGGCATGGGCCCCCGTGTTGATGAACGATGTCCCATCATGTCGTTGGATGCCATGGCTGATGAAGCGGTATCAGCTGGGAATTAGGTGAGCAATATTACCACTTCTAGGGATTGGAGCACCGGGTACAGACAGAGTCTGAAGTTTTAATACGAGTTCGGCGCTTGTGGATGTTTTATTCTACTTCACTACCTAAATGTGAGTTTTTTATTAAATTTATACATTATATGGAGTCACGCTATGGTCTCTTTTTCGCTCTTCTTAATGCTTCCATGATACATTGAGCCTTGCCATTTGGACGTATGAGGATCAGATCACACTCTCACCTGTATAGCTGACACTCTGAGGGGGATACGAGTTCGGCACTCGTGGATTTATGCCCGCTGTCCTGTCATTCATGTGAGTGCATTTTCTTAAATCTTTACCTGTTCGAGGTATCCTCACGGTGTCACGTTATATGCATTGCATATATCTTCTCTTTTCCATGACACACATTGGCCGCTGAGAGCTGTCTTAGGAGTCAGGAGGAGGTGTTTTATCAGCCCACACATCCATCTGCGATCAGGATCTCGGTTAGCTGTTTGGATAAGCAGCCGTGAGGTGAGCTGCCAGCACATCAGAGGTGTCATCACTGAAGATTTCATTTGTGCACATTGCAATTTTGGTGGAGGTGTTTTATCTAGACACTGTTCTGTGGAGGAGTTACTGGACTGCTAGATTTGATTCTTATTTATGGACAGGACTTTATCACATGTGTGATTTTTGATAATTTTGCAATTTTTTCCATTTATTTTATGCTACTTTTGGTGTTTGTATAGGTACAGTAGTAGCCATTTTACTTTGCATTTTCACTGTTAAATCTTTACAGGATTATAGGTGTTTGTTCACTTTCATCTGTATTGTTCATTGTAGTATCATCAGATACCTTAATTCTTATATATATGTTTTTTATTTATTTTTTATCTCACTGTTTAAGTTCACCCACGATCCCTTTACTTCGCATTTCCTTCTCACTTCCACCTTCCCATTCCCTCCCCCACAGCGCAGCTACCATACTTCACATTATTGCCACTTTACCACCATTCATGAGTCCAGAACCTTAAAAAAAAACAAAAAAACTGTGGTTCCACCCTCCAACCCCCTTCATCATCACTGTGGGAAGTAATTGAGATGTTTGAAAGATGGCCCGAGGGCCCCAAGCCACTAGGGGGCCCCATCAGAGTGACAGTAGGACAGTATGTAAAAATGTGTGGTTTTTTTACATCTGTCCCTGAAATGTCCCTTACCGACATCCTTTTGGTCTATTAATTCCAAGATTATAGCTGCCCCGCCTCTCCAGTACCTTCCCAGTGTGTGTATGTATACTGTGTATGTATACTGTATGTATACTGTGTGGCCCTATAATCTATTGCCCGGGGGCCCCATAATCTCCTATTGCCCGGGGGGCCCATGAGTTGTCAGTCCGCCCCTGTGTAGGATAGTGCAACCCAAGGAAAAGCAATTTACTTGCTTTTTTGTAAAGAAAAATGGATTTCAACTATGATGTGAGCATAACAAAGTTTCTCCGATAACCAATTAAAATAACAACTTCCACCTTCCCATTCCCTGGGCAGCACAGTGGTGCAGTGAGTAGCACTTTCGCCTAGCAGCAAATGGTTCGCTGGTTCGAATCCCAACCACGACACCATCTGCCTGGAGTTTGCATGTTCTCCCTGTGTCTGCGTGGGTTTCCTCCGGGTACTCCGGTTTCCTCCCACACTCCAAAGACATGCTGGTAGGTAAATTGGATCTCGTCCAAATTGGCCCAGTATATATGTATATCTGTGTGTCCCTAGCGTGTCATGATCCTACAGGGTAAAAATGACCGCACCAGCCAAGCAGATACTGGCTGGAAAAAGCGCCCAGAGGCGATTCAGTTCGCATGCGTTGCGCTATACAAGTCATTCATTCATTCATTCATTCAACAAAGTCTGTAATTAGTTATGAACTAAAATGATTTTTTTTTGAATAGTGGAGAAATGACTACTGAAAGTAGGGCTTTGTAATCAAATGTGACTTTCTTGTTAAACCCCAAAGCCCTAATTTGCTGGTCATTGTTTCCATTGATCGCACTGATGATGGCCCTACAAAGAAGATAAATGGCTCTATAATACGAGTATCTGTACTGTAAACCAGCAGTTCTGGTATACAGTTGGATGTTCAGATGACCTGAGAGCCTAAAAGAGTGATTCACAATGTACAACTTTCCTCCCAAAAATGAGGAATGAACCCCTCGTTGTTGGGATTTGTGATAGAAATTGGCTCATATTGGTTCACTGAGGGCCTTTTTGTTCCAGGAGCACATTGGTGAGGTCAGGCACTGATTATGGATGATAAGTCCCGGCTCTCAGTCCCCACTCAAATTCATGCCAAATGTGTTCTATCGAGTTGAGGTCAGGACTCTGTGCAGGTCAGGCAAGTTCCATGACCCCGAAACACGCTCATCCATGTCTTTATGGACCTTGCTTTGTGCACTGGTCCAAATCATTTGGTGGAGGGGGGATTATGGTGTGGGGTTGTTTTTCAAGGGGTTGGGCTCTTGGCCCCTTAGTTCCAGTGAAGGGAACTCTTAAAGTGACACTAAAGGTTTGAATTAAAAAACAAAAAAACAAACATGTAATACTTACCTCCGCTGTGCAGCTCGTTTTGCACAGAGTGTCCCCGAACCTTGTCTTCTGGGGTCCCTCGGCGGCTGTCTCAGCTCCTCCCCGCATCAGATAACCCCCTCTGGGAAGCACTTTCCCAAGGGGGTTTACCTTGCGGGCGCGCTCCCGAGTCCAGCATTTGCATCCATAGACACGAATGTCAGACTCGGACCCGAACCCCGGCGCCCGCGTCACTTGATTTGATTGACAGCAGCGGAGCCAATGGCTAGAAGACGGGGCCGAGAAGCCAGCGTGGGACTTTCGAGGGCTCAGGTAAGTAAACCAGGGAGCCAGTAAGTATCGGATATTTTTTCACCTTAATGCATAGGATGCATTTAGGTGAAAAAACAGGAAGCTTTACAACCAGTACAGAAAGCAAGGTCCATAAAGACATGGATGAGCGAGTTTGGGGTGGAGGAACTTGACTGGCCTGCCTGAGTCCTGACCTCAACCCGATAGAACACCTTTGGGATAAATTAGAGATGAATGAGACTGCGAGCCAGGTCTCTCATCAACATCAATACCTGACCTCAAAAATGTGCTTCTGGAAGAATGGTCAAACATTCCCATAGACACACTCCTAAACCTTGTGGACGGCCTTCCCAGAGGAGGTGAAGCTGTTATAGCTGCAAAGAGTGGGCCAACTCAATATTGAACCCTACGGACTAAGACTGGGATGCCATCAAAGATAATGTGCGTGTAAAGGCAGGCGTCCCAATACTTTTGGTAATATAGTGTATTTGTAAATGTGCCTTTCACCTATTGCTAATGCATTTCTATTTGGCACCCTACCCTGGAGTTCTCCTTGAACTAATCTCCCACCAAAGTGGGACCGCACAGCCTTTCCTTTCCTATAACAATCTCTGTTTTTGTGAAAGCTCCCTTTATACAGTTATAACGATCATTACCTCCCATAGGGCCTGTAAACCCATGTGTATTTTCTTTCCCTTTTTGCAGAGTCAGCAGTTTCTGCACCAATTGGATTGTTTCCAGTAAATCTGGATTTATTTTTCCTTACAGGTAAATTCCTGTGTCCCCCCCCCTGCACCAGCTCCAGGCTGGATATGTCATCGATCGATCGTCATAAACGGAGCTTACATCCAGTTATATTTCATTTTCTGTAGATTTTCGTACAGCCATGTGCGGGGCTTTAAAAGTTTATGGAGTTAATTAAACAAGCGATTATACTAAATTCTGACATCACCATCCCGCTCCACTCAGCTGTAAACTAAAGGCAGCAAAAGCGGGTAAGGAGATCGATCTCATTTAAAGACGACCATTACTCTAAAGCCCTGTACACACGATCGGTTTGTCTGATGAAAACAGACCGATGGACCGTTTTCATCGGACAAACCGATCGTGTGTGGGACCCATCGGTTTGTTTTCCATCGGTGAAAAGAAATAGAACATGTTTTAAAATTTTCCTATCGATAAAAAACTGATAGAAAAAAACGATCGTCTGTGTGGAACTCCATCGGAGAAAAATCTACGCATGCTCAGAATCAAGTCGACACATGCTCGGAAGCATTGAACTTCATTTTTCTCAGCACGTCGTAGTGTTTTACGTCACCGCGTTGGACACGGTCGGATTTTTGACTGATGGTGTGTAGGCAAGACTGATGAAAGTCAGCTTCATCGGATATCCGACGAAAAAATCCATCGGATTAGATTCCATCAGATATCCGATCGTGTGTACA
Source organism: Rana temporaria (assembly GCF_905171775.1). Lineage (NCBI taxonomy): Eukaryota > Metazoa > Chordata > Amphibia > Anura > Ranidae > Rana > Rana temporaria. The sequence goes on along the minus strand of NC_053495.1, from coordinate 22,766,972 downwards.
GGGCTTAAGGGCTCATTTGCATTTGTGTGTTGCAGCAATACGCACATTGCCACAACCAGGGCCGCCGCCAGGTGGGTACAGGCATTACACCTGTAAGGGGCCCGATGATCCCCAGGTGCCCGGTCGCCCCCCTTTTTTTTTTTTTTTCGTCTGACCCCCCACTTTTAGCATCTCGCGGCAGGGGCCCGCCCCCTGTTTTTTTATAAAAAAAAATTTTCGTCTGACTTCAGCAACTCGCGGCAGCCACATATTTTTGGTAAAAAAAAAAAAACTGCATTAAGCGTATATTGATTGATTTACGCAAAAGTTATAGGGCCAGATTCTGGTAGAACGCCGCAAACTTGTGCGGGCGTAACGTATATCATTTACGTTACACCGCTGCAAGTTTTTCAGGCAAGTGCTTTATTCACAAAGCACTTGCCTGTAAAGTTGCGGCGGCTTAGCGAAAATCACCCAGGGGGAATTCAAATTCGGCGGGTAGGGGGCGTGTTTAATTTAAATGAAGCGCGTCCCCGCGCCAAAACGAACTGCGCATGCGCCGTCCCTAAAATATCCCAGCGTGCATTGCTCTAAATGACGTCGCAAGGACATCATTGGTTTTAACGTGGACGTAAATTACATTCAGCCCCGTTCACGGTCGACTTACGCAAACGACGTAACTTTTTACATTTTCGACGCGGGAACGACGGCCATACTTAACATTGGCTGCGCCTCATATAGCAGGGGCAACTATACGCCGGGAAAAGCCTAACGTAAACGTTGTAACTTTACTGCGTCGCCCGCGCGTACGTTCGGGAATTCGCGTATCTAGGTAATTTTCATACTCGGCGCGGAAATCGACGGAAGCGCCACCTAGCGGGGAAAAAAAAATTGCAGTTACGATCCAACGGTGTAAGAGACTTGCGCCTATCGGATCGAATGGATGATTCTAAGAATAAGTTGCATAGATACGACGGCCCAGATTAGGACTTACGACGGCGTACATGGCGCTGCACGGTCGTAAGTCCTCTGAGAATCTGGGCCATAGCGTCTACAAAATAGGGGATAGAATTATGGCATTTTAATTATTATTATTTTTTTTTACTAGTAATGGCGGCGATCAGCGATTTTTATTTGGACTGCGATATTGCGGCAGACAAATTCGACCCTTTTGACAAATTTTTGGGATCATTGGCATTTATAGAGCGATCAGTGCTATAAAAATGCACTGATTACTGTGAAAATGTCACTGGCAGGGAAGGGGTTAACACTAGGGGCCAATCAAGGGGTTAAATGTGTTCCCTAATGTGTGTTCTAACTGAAGGGGGGGTGGGACTTACTAGGGGAAATGACAGATCGCTGTTCATAAAAAGTATGAACAGACGATCAGTCATTTCTCTCCTGAGAGGATCTGTGTGTTTACATGCAAATCCCTGCGCTCCCCCCCCCCCCCCCCCCGAAAGGTGTCAAATCTGACACTGGAGGGGGGGAGGGTTTCCGAAAAGTGGAAGTTCCATTTTTGTGTCCCTTCTATCTACCTGGAGCTGAGCTCTATGATCACTCGTAGTCGGTGGGAGCCGTTGTGCGATTGGCTCACCCTTGCAGCCTCCTGTTGAACCAGATTGGGGGTTGTGCTTCATGAGTCAAACAAAGCCGCTTTTCTTTTTTTTTGGTACCAAATCAAAGCCGACCACACAAAAGGTGATCGTTATTTCCCGCACTCGGAATCCTTTTCCTTCCACATGTGTATGACTTGTAAAGCTGTGAGCTGTTCATAAACAGAAAGGTTTTTGTTTTCCTGACATTGCTTGGCGGTGATGTCATGCGGACGGTTTAGATCTTAACAGCGAGATGTGGAATTCTTAAAAGATACACTCCAGATGTGAAAGGATGTATTTATATGGAATCAAAACAAGAGGGCTTGGACATGCAGCAGTTCACGAATTACACATAGGAACAAATAAGTCAGTATGTAAGTCTACAGTGATCTGTACAGGGATCTGTTTCTCCGGGCACCAGCAGTCTCATCCCTATTCAAGTGGTATGTCTGAAACCGACATGCTTTTGATGTGAAAATCCTGAGATTTTAGCTGCCCTGCCTCTGCACTGCCTCCTGGCGTGGTGGCCGTCTATAAGCCCGGGGGCCCCATAATCTTCTATTGCCCGGGGGCCCCATGAGTTGTCAGTCCACCCCCTACCCCTGAGGCTACAGAGAAAGGCATTTGGGAATCTATGTCCTCAGTCCCTTCTTTCTCTGCTATTTCACCAAAAACCCTCAATGGGGCTCCTAAAAAAAAAATAGTAAAAATTAGGGTTGTCCCGATACCACTTTTTTAGGACCGAGTACAAGTACCGATACTTTTTTTCAAGTACTCGCCGATACCGAATACCGATACTTTTTTTTTAAATGTGTCCCCAATTGCAGCCATGTCCCCCCCATATGCAGCCATGTCCCCCCACAAATGCAGCCATGTCCCCCCACATATGCAGCCATGTCCCCCCACATATGCAGCCATGTCCCCCCACATATGCAGCCATGTCCCCCCACATATGCAGCAATGTCCCCCCACATATGCAGCAATGTCCCCCATATATGCAGCCATGTCCCCCCATATATGCAGCCATGTCCCCCCATATATGCAGCCATGTCCCCCCTATATGCAGCCATGTCCCCCCTATATGCAGCCATGTCCCCCATATATGCAGCCATGTCCCCCCACATAAGCAGCCATGTCCCCCCACATATGCAGCCATGTCCCCCCACATATGCAGCCATGTCCCCTCTATATCCAGCCATGTCCCCCCTATATGCAGCCATGTCCCCCCTATATGCAGCCATGTCCCCCCTATATGCAGCCATGTCCCCCATAAATCCAGCCATGTCCCCCCTATATGTAGCCATGTTCCCCCTATATCCAGACATGTCCCCCATAAATCCAGCAATGTCCCCCCTATATGCAGCCATGTCCCCCATAAATCCAGCCATGTCCCCCATAAATCCAGCCATGTCCCCCCTATATGCAGCCATGTCCCCCCTATATGCAGCCATGTCCCCCCATACCTTGATGCCGCCGCCGCCGCATGGGTTAAACAGCGTGCGGGGAGCATCACAGCTTTCATTTGAATAGCTGTAGTATTCCCGCTGCGCCGCATATAGACACTCCGCCTTGCTCGGGATTGGACAGATCCTGAGCAAGGGGGAGTGTCTATACGCGGCGCAGCGGGAATACTACAGCTATTCAAATGAAAGCTGTGATATTCCCCGCACGCTGTTTAACCCATGCGGCGGCGGCGTTGTTGCGGTATGCGACGGGGTCGGCTGCGGCATTCCTTGCGGCGGCGGCGGGGGGGGTGGTTGTATGTTTTTCAAGTATTCTATTTAGGTATCGGGGGTATTTGCAGGAGTACAAGTACTCCCGCAAATACTCGGTATCGGTCCCGATACCGATACTGGTATCGGTATCGGGACAACCCTAGTAAAAATAAAAATATATATATTTAAAAAACATAATAATTTTTTTTAATAAATAAAACATAACAAAATTAAATAATAAAAACAAAAAACGACTGACACCAATCTTATCCCTACTTACACCGTCTACTGCACACGTGTGTTTGAGCTTTGGGGTGCACACCCTAATGCACTAGGCTGCGCACGCCTATGGTCACTAGCATGCTGATGAGGAGGGGGGGGGAGGAGGGATGAGGACTGGTTACAAGTGGACTGTCGCTGTCCCAGAAATCCTGAAACACGTGTTGGGTTTTCCTGCACACATCCCCGTCTGTTCTGCGCTCAGCGTTTTTGTTTTCTCCGCTCATTATTAATTTACAGCACAGATGTGTGAAGAATGTGACACTTCTCCATTCTCCGGAGTCTATTATGTTCGGCGTGCGGAGGACGTTCTCCGGGGGGGAAAGGGGGAGGGGTGGGAACAACCCCCTGGGTCTTGTCACTCATAGCAAAATAAAGATGTCCAATCATTTTCTAATGGGAAGGTTAGAGCAGGGCAGGGAGGAAGCAATGAGCGGAGCCTGTGGGGATTGAATATGATAAAGTACCGGACTAATTGGGTTGGTTTACACTTTACAATTACATCATGGCGTGAGACGCTTTGGGAGTTCCAAGAAAAATGAACAAATAACCGGCAGGAGAAGGGGCCGCGGAGAAGATCCATTTGTATTGTGGCCCTACGGGCATTCCAAACAGGGGGCCGGGCGCTAAACTCCGTCCTGATATAAAAGACACAAGTTATTACCGCTCTGTATTCATTGGCCCAGGTTCAGAGAGAAGTTATGCTGGCATATCTATTGATACGCCGCGTAACTTCTAGTATGCTCCAGCGTATCTTTTTTCTGTATTCAGAAAACAAGATACGCCGGAATTTAGCTAAGATCCGACTGGCGTAAGTGTCTTACACCGTCGTATCTTAGGCTGCATATTTACGCTGGCCGCTAGGTGGCGCTTTCGTATATTTACGCGAGGAATATGCTAATTAGGTAGATACGCCGATTCAGAAACGTACGTCCGCCCGGCGCTTTTTTTTACGTCGTTTACGTTCGGCTTTTTCCGGCGTAAAGTTACCCCTGCTATATGAGGGGTATCCTATGTTAAGTATGGACGTCGTTCCCGCGTCAAATTTTTTAGATTTTACGTCGTTTGCGTAAGTCGTTCGTGAATAGGGCTGTACGTAAGTTACGTTCACGTCTAAAGCAATGACGGTTTGCGGCGTAATTTCGAGCATGCTCACTGGGATTCTTTCACGAACGGCGCATGCGTCGTTCGTAAAAAAACGTAAAATACGCGGGGTCGCATCAAATTTAAATAAAACACGCCAACATCATCCCCATTTAAATTATGCGGGCTTACGCCAGACCACATACGTTACACCGCCGTAACTTAGGGCGGAAGTTCTTTCTGAATACGGAACTTGTGCCCTAATTTACGGCGGCGTAACGTATCTGAGATACGTTAAGCCCGCAGAAAGATAGGCTAATCTTTCTGAATCCGGGCCATTATGTGTATTCATTTAATGCAAGCAGGGTAAATACCCGAATGTGGTATAAGTCTCTTGCAGTCTACTGTGCAGCAGAGCTCAGAGAAGGGGAAGCAAAAGCAGCACAAGAAGCCAAGCCTGATCCCTACCGTTGCCCAATGTGCCTGCTGCTGCACGATCCCCGCCGCTTCCCAATGTGCCCGCTGCCTAGATGGGGTAAGTGCCAGTGGACCGTCAGACAGCGAAGGGGGGGGGGTTTGTTTGCTGCCCCCCCCCCCAACAAACAAAAAACACCAACTGCCACTGTAGCTCATCAAGGTGCTACTTCTCATTTCACTCTCCAGTCACAGGGTGGGTGTGAGAAAGAGTAAGTGAAAGTGAAACTGCAGCAGAAAACCATACAGATAAAAAGATGCATGTTAATGCAGCTGTATAATTATTAATCATAAAAAAAAAAAGCAGCGCAGTTCCAAAAAAATCTCTGTGTCCAATCTCTAAATGTGTCTTCAATTAATAAACAATAAATATTATGTGTGTCAAACCCAACAATATCCCATAAATATCAAAAACGTGATATAGATACAATATTTATGCAAACAATCCAATAATATGATACACTGTTGTGCAAATATGCAAAAAAAAAAACAAAGTGCAAAATGATATAATTATTTATTACTTTGCACTTTGTTTTTGATGCATATTTGCACAACAGTGTATCATATTATTGGATTGTTTGCATAAATATTGTATCTATATCACGTTTTTGATATTTATGGGATATTGTTGGGTTTGACACACATAGGGCCAGATTCAGGTAGGGAGCGTGTAACTCTGTGCGGGCGTAGCGTATCTTATTTACGCTACGCCTCCACAACTTTGACAGACAAGTGCATTATTCACAAAGCACTTGCTCAGTAAGTTGCGGCGGCTTGGCGTAAATTGGCCGGCGTAAGTCCGCCTAATTCAAATGTGTAAGATGTGGGCGTGTTTTATGTAAAATCATTGTGACCCCATGTAAATGACGCTTTTTACGAACGGCGCATGCGCCGTCCATGAACGTATCCCAGTGCGCATGCTCCAAATTAACCCGCAAATAGTCAATTGCTTTCGACGTGAACGTAAATTACACACAGCCCTATTCGCAAACGACTTACGCAAACAATGGAAAATTCTACGCTGGCCCGACGTCCATACTTAACATTGGTACGCCTCATCTACGCCTCATATAGCAGGGGTAACTTTACGCCGGAAAAAGCCTAACGTAAACGTCGTATCTGTAATGCGACGGCCGGGCGTACGTTCGTGAATTGGCGTATCTAGCTGATTTACATATTTCTAGGCATAAATCAGCATACACGCCCCTAACGGCCAGCTTAAATATGCAGTTAAGATACGACGGCGTAGGAGACTTATGCTGGTCGTATCTTATACAAATTCTGGCGTATCTGATTCTTTGAATCAGGCGCCAAGATACGACGCCTCAGACTCAGAGATACGATGGCGTATCTGGAGATACGCCGTCGTATCTCCTACGTGAATACGGGCCACAGTAATCACACCTCCTTGATTAGTGACCACAGAGAGAAAGCTCCCAGTACTGTGGTTATCAGGAAACAGACAACCAGGAAGTGTGGAGATCAGAGAAGAATTACAGCAACAAAAATGGACATTAAACATTTCGAACATGCTCTAATTTTTCACGTCGTTTTTAACGTTGTCGTTTTTAACGTCGTAAAAAATGGACGTGTGTGGGCTTTAACGACGTGAAAAAAAACACGCATGCTCAGAAGCAAGTTATGAGACAGGAGCGCTCTGGTAAAACTAGCGTTCGGAATGGAGATAGCATATTCATCACGCTGTAACAGACTGAAAAGCGCGAATCAGCAAAAGCAGCCCCAAGGGTGGCGCCATATGGATGGAACTTCCCCTTTATAGTACCGTCGTACGTGTTGTACGTCACCGCGCTTTGCTAGAGCGTTTTTTTTTTCACGATCGTGTGTAGGCAAGGCCGTTTTAATGACCAAGTTGAAAAAAACGTTGTTTTTTCTAGAGCCTGAAAACTTCGTTTTTTACAACCCGAAAAACGGTCGTGTGTACGCCGCATCAGTGAAAGTGAAACTTCAGCAGAAAACCATACAGATAAATAGAAATGCGTTAACGCAACTCTGTAGTCATCATAACATGTATGATTTGACTTGATATCAGTCTCTTTCAGTCTGTTGTACAGCAGAGCTCAGAGAAGAGGAGGAGGGAGAAGAAGCGCAAGGAGCCAATCAGGTGTGTTGCAGTGCCAGGAGCATGCTGATAGGAGGACAAAAAAGAGTGAGCTCATCAAGGTGATTCTTTCTCTTGTACTCTGCAGTCACAGGGCGGGTGTGAGAAAGAGATCTGTTATGTCCCGGATTTTCCGTCGGAAAAACCTTGGATGGTTTTTCCGACGGAATTCCGCTCAAGCTTGGCTTGCATACACACGGTCACACAAAAGTTCTCTGAACTTTCAACCGTCTAGAACGCGGTGATGCACAACACTACGACGAGCCGAGAAAATGAAGTTCAATGCTTCCGAGCATGCGTCAAATTGTTTCCGAGCATGCGTCGGAATTTTGCACGTTGGAATTGCTACACACGATCGTTTTTTTCCATCTGAAAATTTGAGAACCAGCTCTCAAATCTTTTGTTGGGCAGAAATTCCGAGAGCAAAGCCCGATGGAGCCTACACACGGTCAGAATTTCCGTTCAAAAGCTCACATCTGACTTTCGCTGTCGGAATTTTCGATCGTGTGTACGGGGCATAAGTGAAAGTGAAACTGCAGCAGACAATGAAACTAGCGACTCTAATGGGAGCGAAGAGTTCTAGCAAAGCTAAAACCTTGAAGCTTTCATCAGATACAGAGCGCCCCGGGCTTGGCACATGGGGGGGGAGATTGAACTAAGCATGTGTGGACGACCCTGGGGCATGGTGTTTAGGTTCTTGTGCCAATCAGGAAAAATGTAAACAAGTGAAAGGTTTGCTTTACCTAATGACAGCTTGTTTCTGTGCAGATACATGTGTTGACTTTGACACCAGCCTGCCATCCTACTGGATGAGAGAGCAATTGTGATGTCACAGAAGTCAATAGAATGTTCTTATTCATGACCTTGTTGTCTAATCACCATGAAGACAGGCAGGAGGAAAGTCTGCAGAGGCTGGCAACCTGTATAACATATACAGTATACTATAATATATATATAAGATATACTAAAATATGTACAATATATGTACCAGCGCTGCGTACTGTTGGCGCTATATAAATCATGTATAATAGTAATTAAAAATAAATAAATACAATAATATGCAGAATATATAAAATACGCTATAATATATACACAATATATGAAAAATATGCTATAATATATATGAAATATACTACTGTATATGTAAAATATATATATGAAAAACTACTATAATATATACAATATACAAAAAATACTATAATATGCACAACACATAAAATATACTATAATATATACACAATATATGAAAAATATACTATAATTTATATATGAAATATACTATGATATGTACAATATATATAAAAAAATACTATATATATATATAATAAAATGATATAATATGCAAAATATATGAACTATACTATAATATATACAATCATTTTCTTTTTAAATACTATAATATGTACAATATATAAAATATACTATAATATCTATGATATATACAACATATACTATGATATATATAAAATATACTATAATATACACAATATATTAAAAAAAAACTATAATATGTACAATATATATCGAGAATGCTATAATATACCAAGAGTCTAAAAACTTTCTAAACAAAGAGCCAGTTTACTATCCTCCAGACTTTAGGGGGGCCGGACCTCTGGCCATTGGAAGTAGAAAAGGCTCCAACATCAGTGAGGGAAAAACAATGCCCCATTGTTTGTTTCAGTGGGAGTAACTGTGTTTCATCATAGGTGTCAGTGGGAGAAATTGTGATCCATTGTTGGTAACACTGGGAAGAATTGTGCCCCCTCATTGGTGTCATTGGGCCCCATTGTTGGTGTCATTGGGAGAAATTGTGCCCCATTATTGGTATTAATAAGAGGAATTGTGCCCCTTCATTGGTGTCTATGGGTTCCATTGTTGGTGCTATTGGGAGGAATTGTGGCCCTTCATTGGTGTCGGGGGGATTACCGTATGTCCCCAATGGCCATATAAAAGCAAGCAAGGGCACCCAGTTTTGAGACCACTGATAATATGATGTACACTATATATATATATATATATATATATATATATATATACTGTATATATATAAAAAAAATATATATCAGGATATATTAGTCTCCTTTAGATGTGACCACACAGGACGATTGCTGGAAGACAGTGACGAGGGCCCACACACGGGTGAGAGTGAAAACATGGCACGGTATCAATGGGAGATGCATTTTTGAAACAGGGCACCAAAGATGCATCATACAGGACCTTTCAAAATGCCCCCCCCCATGCACTGATGTGAAGAGTTCCATAGGATTTAAAGGGAAATCTTTGTATTGTGGTTTTGGTGCATTATACAGCTGCGTTTTAACACAGAAAAAGCGCATCAGTGTGAAAAGGACCAGAGCGTTGTCACCCTATAACAGGAAGTACTTGAATCAGACAGTATAACAAGTATTATTTAAAGAAAATCTGTAAGATTTAAAAATATTGAAGATGACTTTTGAAACAACATTAATATGTAAAAGCTTAAAGGGACACTAAAGGCAGAATTTTTTTTTGTTTAAAAATAACAAACATGTTATACTTACCTCCGCTGTGCAGTTTGTTTTGCACAGAGTGACCCGGATCCGCGTCTTCTGGGGTCCCTCGGCGGCTGTCTCGGCTCCTCCTCGCAAAAGCTTTCCACCTTCATGCGAGCTCCCTCGCAGGGTGGAAAGCTTTTGCGAGCGCGCTCCCGTGAAACATTGGCGGCCATAGCCGCCGACTGTATCACTCGGCCCCGCCCCCCGGCGTGCTGCGTCATCCGCTGTGATTGACAGCAGCGCCAGCCAATGGCTGCGCTGCTATCAATCCGCCCAGCCTAGCCAATCAACGGCCAGGCTGGGACCCAAGCAAGATGACAAGCACGCACCCGGGACTTTCAAACGGTGAGGTAAGTAAAACGGGGGCTTGGGGGGGGCCGGTGCTGTCAGATGGTTTTTTACATTAAAGGGGTTTTCCAGCCATTTTTTAAGTTTATTAAAAGTCAGCAGCTACAAAAAGTGTAGCTGCTGGCTCTTAATAAACAGACACTCACCTGCTCCACGGCTCCAGCGACGCGCTGGCCGGGGCTCCGCTCCTCGCCCTCCCTCGCCGGCCGGCGTCTTCATTCCTAGTGTGGGCACCTGGCAGTGACAGCTTTCAGCTTTCGGCATGCGCGAGTGGCACTGCGCATGCGCGAGCGGCGCAGCGCCGTCCGATTGGACAGGCGCTCGCCTACAGGGAGGGGCTGTGAAAAGGCGATTAAGCTAATCGCCTTTCCAGCCCCTCGGCGGAAGGAGGAAGTGGGACAGGAAGTCCCCTTCTCCTGAAGCCCCCACTCCTCCCCCCCCCCCAAAAAATGACATGCCAAATGTGGCATGTAAGGGGGCGAGGAGTGGGTTAAGCGGAAGTTCCATTTTTAGGTGGAACTCCGCTTTAATGCATAGGATGCATTAAGGTGAAAAAACATTTACCTTTACATCCCCTTTAAGTGAGATTTTAGCGATTGAGTTTCCGTCCTCTAACACCCCACCAGCTTGGCTGGGTTTAACCATTTATTGTCCATAGGCTCATTTCAGACCCGTCAGATCGATGTAAATCAGCTTGGCACATAAACTGGAGGGGGGGAGACGGCTTTCAAACCAATTAGACCACTTGCAAGTTCTCCGTAATTAGAAGCCGGAGATGTTTCTGCCATTTTCGGAAAACGGCATAAAAACTCAATTTGAGCGTTGCGTTTCTTGCCGGCCCCATCTGCCGAATGAGATCTTCATTAGGAATGAAGTGCAGGTATTTGGGGTATCCTGGAAATAAGAGGGCACTTGACCGTGACAATAATTGGGATCAGCTGTGCGTTTACATGGAAATTAGCGAGACTGAAACACCTTGGGTTTGTTTGTCTAGCCTGGCAGGAACACTTGTGTGTATTCAGCCTGGAAGCTAATTAACTGTTTCTTCAGCTAAAATCTTTTCTTTAAAGGGACAGTATACTTTTTTTTTTAACAAATTACAAAATGTTTATTTTTTTAATATATATAAACTCACCGGCCACTTTATTAGGTACACCTTGCTAGTCGCGGGTTGGATCCCCCCTTTGCCTTCATTTTTCGTGGCAAAGATTCAACAAGGTGTTGGAAACATTCCTCAGAGATTTTGGTCCATAGTGACATGATAACATCACACATTTGCTGCAGATTTGGCTGCACATCCAATGATGCAAATCTTCCATTTCCATTTTACTTGTTGACATGCATCTTAAAGCAGAGCTCCACTCAAAAGGGGAAACTCTGCTTGTTTGCACCCCCCCCTCTACTGCCTCATTTGGCATTTTTTTGGGGGGGGGGGTTGTGGGTACCTGGTTGTGACCGGTACCCACTCCCACTTGCGGCTCAGATTTCCCCTGCGAACTGAGCCGGAAGATAGGCCTCTCCTTCCCTCGCAGACATGTGATGTGTCCCAGAAGACTACAGGACAATTCACAAGGTGCAGCGTGTTTCCCTTACTAGAGATCTTCACTCGCCTGACGAAGAGGTCCTGCGTGGCCTCGAAACGTTGCACTTTCTGTGATGCTTGCTTTGTATTAAATTCTTTGGATGTTAAGGTCCATGGTGTGCTGGCAAATATGTTCATTTGTCCGATGGTTCCACTGCCAAGCTGGTGATCGCTTCAGCACCCACTTTCTTTCTATGAGCCGTTTCAAAAGTCCTGGAACGTGTGCGATTGGAATATAGACTGTTACTAGCATAGGCGTGCACAGGGGGTGTTCCAGGTGTGCCTGGGCACACCCTAATCTTTCTGTGCGGTGGCAATTTCCCCTACTGCCTGGGCTCCCCCCCACTGCAGCACTACTAGCTTTTCTCCACTCCTCCCCCCATGGCTGCTGTGGGGGATGTTTCAGGATGGAGAGCTGGAGACGGGGCTAATCAATATGTCGTTTACCAGCCCCTTACTTTTCTAAATGAACACATTGAACACACTCACCCACTGTGTTCAATCATAAACTGTGTTTACTATGCTTCAGTTTGTGAATGAACAGGAAGCCACTCAGCACAGAGCTTTTCCTATTCATTCACTGTCCAGTGCAGCTGAGGCTGCAGAGAAAGGCACGTGTGTTTTTGCTTTGGGGTGCACACCCTAATGTAATAGGCTATGCACACCTCTGGTTACTAGAGATCCCAGCGCTTGAACCCAAAGCCGAATGAAGAATTGGCTCGGGTGAGGACATTGTGGGATCCCTAGACAGGTAAGTGTCCTTATATTTAAAGTCAGCAGCTACAGTATTTGAAGCTGCTGACTTTATTTTTTTCTGACAGAGTCTGGAGCTCCTCTTTACAAATACTGATTCTTCTTTTATAATCTTTCTAAATCTCTTAGGAAAAAAGTGTTACAAAAAAGTTCCCTATAAAAGGCGTGCTCCACATTTCTAAATGTTGCAGTTGATGAGAAATCGCCTGACATGTTTCAGTCCTGCATCGTTCATAGATCAGCTGCTGATAGCAGGGGGTGTACAGATGTCGGAGGACTGCAGTCATCATGATCATTAAACACACATTTAAAAGGATAATATTTTATAATGGTGCCTAAAGTTTGAGTTTGTGTCCTAAACTGAACTGCAGAACAAAGAGCTTGTTCATCAACGTGCGTGACATGCAGATACGTGCAGAAAACAGATAGTTGTGAGAGAGGATCTCTCATCATTCCGATACTGACATTTCCTATGTGTCAGAGCCCCGCCAGGAGAATAGGGATTAATGGATCGCCCTTCTTGGCTCTGCTAGGAAGCATGCCCCAGGCACTTCAGCCACTAAATACCTTTCAAAAATCAGGGACTATTGAGAAATAAAGAGAGAGATGGAGAGAGATAGAGAGAGATGGAGAGACAGTAAGAGGGGAGAGACAGGGGAAAGGAAAACAGGGAGAAGGAAAGGAAAGAAAGAATGGTAGGGTGATGGAAGAAAAAGGAGTGATAAGAGAGGAAGGAGAGAGAGAAATGTGGGGAGAGATGAGAGTTATAAAGAGGAGAGAAAGAGATATAACAGAGAGGGGTGATAGAGAGGTAGAAAGATTAAAAAGGGAGAGTGAGTGAGAGGAGAAAGAAGAATAAGAAAGGAGAGAGAGGGAGGAGGAGGATAAAGAGAAAGAAGATGGGAGAGCAAGATGAAGGAGAAAACGAAATAGGAGGAGAGGGAGAAAGTAAATGGGGAATAAAAGGGGAGAGAAATGAGGGAGAGATGATATAGAGAAAAAAAGTGGAACTAGAGAGAGGAAAGAAAGCAGGGAGAAAGGAGTGTGTGATGGAGATTAACAAGAGAGGAAGGAGCGCGAGAGAGAAACGGTGGGAGAGAAGAGAGTTATAGAGAGGAGAGCGGGGTGATAGAGAGGAGAGAGATTAAAAAGGGAGGGTGAGTGAGAGAGTGGAAGGAGGTAAAGAGAGGGAGAGAAAGGAAGATTGAAAGGGAAAGAAAGGAGAGAGGGAGGAGGAAGCTAGAGAGAGGGGGGGGGGGTGACAAGAGGGGAAGGAGAGAGAGAGAGAAATTGAGGGAGAGACGAGTTATAGAGGAGGAGAGATTATAGAGAGGTGAGGAGGTGATAGAAAGAGAAAAAGAGAGGGAGAAGAAAGAAAAGAAAGAAGTGAGAGAGGGAAGAGAAGGATAGAGAGAAAGGAGAGGGGAGGGAGAGGAAGGAGAAAAAGAAATGAGAGGAGAGGGAAAACGTAAATGGGGGATTAAAGAGAAAAGAAAAAAAAAGGAAAGAGGTGATATAGAGAAAAAAAGGGAAACTAGAAAGAGGAAAGAAAGAAAGCAAGGAGAGAATTGAAATAGAGATTATTGGGAGGAGAGGGGGTGATAGACTATTGGTAGAGCGATTAAGAAGGGAGGGTGAGTGAGCCAGCGAAAGGAGTAGAGAGAGGGAGAGAGTGGAAGGAGAAAAAGAGAGAGAAAGAAAGAAAATGATAGAGAGAAAGAAGGAGAGAAAATAAATAGGAAGAGAGGGAGAAAGTAAATGAGAGGAAAGAGGGAGAGAGAGGTGATATACAGAAAAAAAGGTGAACTAGAGAGAGGAACAAAAAGAAAGCAGGGAGAAAGTTTATGTGATGGAGATTAACAAGAGAGGAAGGAGAGAGAGAGAGAGAGAGAGAGAGAGAGAGAGAGAGAGAGAGAAGTGGAGGGAGAGAAGAGTTATAGAGGGGGGTGATAGAGAGGAGAGAGATTAAAAAGGGAGGGTGAGTGAGAGCCTGGAAGGAGATAAAAAGAGGGAGAGAGAGAAAGACAGATAGAAAGAGAAAGATAGAGAAAGGAGAGGGGGAGGGTGAGGATAGAGAAAAGAAGGAGAAAGATAAATAAGAGGCGAGTGAGAAAGTAAATGGGGGGTAAAAGGGAAGAGAGGTGATATAGAGTAAAAAGGGGTGCCAGTGAGAGGAAAAAAATAAAGCAGGGAGAAAGTGCATGTGTGATGTGTGTGTGTGGGGGGGGGGGGGAGACAAGAGAGGAAGGAAAGAGAGAGAGTAGAGAGTTATAGAGGAGAGAGGGGGTTATAGAGAGGTAGTGAGATTAAAAAGGGAGAGAGAGGAGAAAGTAGAAAAATAAAGAAAGGAGAAAGGGAGGAGGAGGATAAAGAGAAAGAAGTTGGGAGAGAGAGGAAGGAGAAAAATGAAATAGGAGGAGATGCAGAAAGTAAATGGGGACTAAAAGGGGAGAGGGAAGAGGGAGAGACAGATGATACAGAGAAAAAAAGGGGAACTGGAGGGAGGAAAGAAAAGCAGGGAGAAAGGGTGTGTGAGATGGAGATTAACAAGAGAGGAAGGAGAGAGAGAAGAGAGTGAGGTTGGGTTCACACCATTGCAAATTGGATGCATAGCAGGAGATTTTGACCGGCTCTCTATGGAGCAGGTTCACATACCTCTGCTGCGGCTCCGGTGCGAATTTGCCCAGGAGCCCTGTGCGTCTTTTGGTCTCTTTCAAGTCCAAATTAGGCAAAAAATTTGTTGTGCTGAAATCGGACCTGAAACGGTGAACCAGGACACTCCGGACCCCTGCTGGGAGCTGCATGCGGCGATGGTGTGAACCCAGCCTTATCGAGAGGGGTAATAGAGAGATAAAAAAGGGAGGATGAGTGGAAGGAGGTAAAGAGAGGGAGAGAAAGAAAGATAGAAAGAGAAAGAAAGGAGAGAGGGAGGAGAAAAAGAAATAGGAGGAGAGTGTGAAAATAAATGGGAGATAAAAAGGGAGAGGGGGAGAGAGAGAGAGAAAGAAAGAGAGAGAGAGAGGGGGGGGGGGTGATATAAAGTAAAAAAGGGGAACTAGAGAAAGGAATATAGAAAGCAGGGAGAAAAAGTGTGTGTGTGGGGGGGGGGGGGGGGGCTGACAAGAGAGGAAAAGGAGAGAGAGAAATCGAGGGAGAGAAAAAGGTTATAGAGAGGAGAGGGGGAGATCGTGGTGAGGTAGAGGGATTAAAATGGGAGAGTAAGTAATAGAGATGAGTGGTAGAGAGATTAAGAAGGGAGGGTGAGTGAGCAAGCGAAGGAGGTTAAGAGAGGGAGAGAGTGGAAGGAGAAAAAATAGGAGGAGAGGGAGAAAGTAAATGAGGGGAAAGAGGGATACTGTGTGTGTATATTGTGTGTATACTGTGTGGCCCCATAATCTATTGCCTGGAGCCTGCGCAACGCCTATGATGGACATCCCACTGGTCCAATGCCGGGCCGTGGGAAGTGTGACGTCCATCGTAGGCGCTGCAGGCTCCAGAAGGTGGGAATTACAATGCGCCGGCCGCGCCACTCCCCGCTCAGCGCTCGGGCGGCTCTCCTCCCCTCCTCGGCTCTCCTCTCCTCCTCAGCTCTCCTCCGGCTCCCCCCCAGGCTCCTCAGCTCTCCTCCCCTCCAGGCTCCTTGGCTCTCCTCCCCTCCAGGCTCCTTGGCTCTCCTCCCCTCCAGGCTCCTTGGCTCTCCTCTCCTCCTCGGACAACTGACGGAATGACTGACTGCCTGCAGTAAAGCAGCTCACCATGGCTGAGCTAAAGTAGTTCAGAGACAGTGTATGTACATGTCAGTGTATGTAGGTCAGGTAGGTCAGTGTATGTAGGTCAGTGTAGGTAGGTCATTTTTTTTAGGTCAGTGTATGTAGGTCAGGTAGGTCAGTGTATGTAGGTCAGTTAGGTCAGTGTATGTAGGGTCAGTGTATGTAGGTCAGGTAGGTCAGTGTATGTAGGTCACTACTGTCAGTGTATGTCAGGTAGATCAGTGTATGTCAGGTAGATCAGTGTATGTAGGTCACTACCGTCAGTGTAGGTAGGTCAGTGTATGTCAGGTAGGTCGGGTAGATCAGTATATGTAGGTCACTACTGTCAGTGTATGTAGGTCACTACCGTCAGTGTATGTAGGTCAGTGTATGTAGGTCACTACTGTCAGTGTATGTCAGGTAAGTCAGTGTATGTCAGGTAGATCAGTGTATGTAGGTCACTACCGTCAGTGTAGGTAGGTCAGGTAGGTCACTACTGTCAGTGTATGTAGGTCACTACTGTCAGTGTATGTAGGTCACTACTGTCAGTGTAGGTAGGTCACTACCATCAGTATATGTAGGTCAGGTAGGTCAGTGTATGTAGGTCACTATCATCAGTGTAGGTAGGTCACTACCGTCAGTGTATGTAGGTCAGGTAGGTTAGTGTATGTAGGTTACTACCGTCATTGTTTATGTAGGTCAGATAGGTCACGGCCCAGCCAAAAATAAAAGCCTGCATCATCACTTACATCATCCCCCCCCCCCCCTCCTGGTTTCCGGCCTTGGACTTCGGGCTAAAGCCCCTGGTCTTTTTGCCACCTAGCAACGCCCCTGGAGAGAACAGAAGTAAAGTAGAAGGAGACTATAGAAACACAAAAGAATAAAGGAGAGAGAAAGAAAGAGAGGCAGAAAGAGAAAGAGGAGAGGGGAGGGAGAAGAAATAGAGAGAAAGGAGGGATGGGAAAGCGAGAACAAAGGGAGGGGAGAAAAAAAAAGGGAGTGGGGAGAGAAAGAGAATAAAAAGGTGTATAAAGACATAGGGAAAGAGAAGGACTGAGGAAGGGAGTAAATCAGACAAGGGCAGAAAAGAAGACATAAAGGAGAGGGTTAGTTTTGGTGTGAGGATACTTAGAGACAAACGATGGCCATATCTTCTGTTTGACCTCCTTTAATCTTTGATCTCTGGCAGACAGACCCTTGAAATATTTGGCCATAAACACACATTGCTAAATCCACCAGAATCGGTCATCCAATGGCTCTGCTAAGCATAGTTTCAGGTCAGCCACCTACACACAAAGATGCAAGATATCCTCATGGGAAATCACTTGGCGATACATTCAGGCACGACCCATACACGCCCCAGTCACCAGCCCATGACATCTTTTTACATTGACCCCTCAGTGTTATAGTTGGTCTGTGTGTGGATGTGTTTACACAAGGAAGGAAGAAAATTGCAGAGAACATGGAGTGTGGCCTTTTAACGCCAGCGCTGCCAATCATTCACACGTCTGGTACGGTCTCTAAACGTGTCACACCTCTACCGAGCGCCCCCTCCCCGCAGAGTCCGACACGGTGGGATCCGCGATTCAATTATCCGGCCCAGCTGCTCGCCTCTGTGTAGGGAGACTTTCACAAGCTGTTATAAAGAGGCCTTAGCCGCTTCTGAACGTGTTTCTGAACACGACCCAACAGAGTCAATACAAATAATCATTGTCTTACATAGACCACCCTCCTGGGGGCTGGGGAGGGGTAGTAATACCTGTGACAGGTTTGGAGAGGGGTGATTGATGTCTCCAGTACACATTGCTATATCAAATACACTGAACTCCAGGCAGGAATGAAAGACACAAATTAATGCGGCTCTGTCTTCAGTAACACATCGTTTTTAAATGCAAGCAGTGTAAGTACCAGTATGAACTGGTATCAGCCACTTCCAATCTCTATACAGCAGGGCTGGAGTGTGAGCGGAAGCAGAAACACACAGAACGGTCCACGTGCTGACAAGAGGCATGCTGATAGGAGAAGAGAGCAGAGTGACAGTGAGGTGAGCTCATTTCTGTGCTGCTTCTCTTTTCGGTGTCCAGTCACAGGCTGGCTGTGGTAGTACAGGATGACCTTGGCTCAGTGGGTTGAATGATGCTAGACTGAGGATACCCGACAGCAGAAAAATAGTACTATGGGGGATTGAAACTGAAATTCTATTTGCTCACTTTGTTTGATTTGTTTGGGTACGTTGTAAGATGGCACATTTATATGTAGCAACTTATTAATGCTGGGGAGATATAACATGGCCCTGCTTCCCCTACCTCCTGGGACTAAATAAGCCCAGCAATATGACACAAAGGCCATTTTCTATTGCAAACCAATATTTACTTTAATGAAACCAATAGACTTGCGGATGTACAGTACATGCTGTTGACTGGTTCTTACTATTGCCTAAAATGATGACAGTTAAAGAGATCATTGGTATTGTGTAAGTCGTGTTGATCCTGGAACTATGGAAAGTCAATCAACCACAACTCAAGGAACCCCTTGCAACCTCTGTCCTGTCCTTATCAAGCTTTCACCATCTTTCTCTGCGATGGGAAAGTGAATAAAAAACAAATCTAGAACCTGGCCCCCATTGCAGACTATGGCCCAGATTCACAGAGACTTACGCTGACGTATCAGTAGATACGCCGTCGTAAGTCTGAAAATGCGCCGTCGTATCTATGAGCTCATTCTTAAAATGAGCTACACCTGAATGTTGCCAAGATACGACCGACGTAAGTCTCCTACGCCGTCGTATCTTGGGTGCATATTTACGCTGGACGCTAGGGGCGCTTCCGTTGATTTACGCATCGAATATGTAAATAAGCTAGATACGCTGATTCACGAACGTACGTACGCCCGTCGCAGTAAGCTACCCCCTTTACGTAAGACATACGCCGACATAAAGATAAAACACCTCTATAGGTGGCGCAGCCCATGCAAGGTATGGACATCAGAACTGCCATCGGCTTTTACGTCGTTTACGCAAGTCGTACGTGAATGGGGCTGGGCGTAAGTTAGGTTCACGTCGTACGCATTGAGCTGTCGTATCGTAGGAAGTATTTGCGACGTGATTCTGAGCATGCGCGCGCATGCGCCGTACCAACGGCCCTTCATTTACATGGGGTCACGGTTAATTTACATGTAGTACGCCCACTACCTGCCTAATTTGAATTAGGCGGGCTTACACCGGCCCATTTTCGCTACGCCGACGTAACTTTGGGAGCAAGTGCTTTGTGAATACAGCTCTTCCTCTCAGAGTTACGTCGGCGTAGCGCATATGAGATGCGATACGCCGGAACAAAGAAGCGCCGCTCTACCTGAATCCGGCTATATGTGTGAGCGTGTTCATTCCTAGGTCGTCTTGGTGGTGCAGGCCTATTCCTGGCTCATCTTTATGGTGCTGGACCATTCCAGACTTGTCTTTATGGTTTAGGACAATTTCTGGTTCATCTTAATAGTGCAGGACCATTCCTGGCTTGCATTGGTAGTCGAAGACCATTCCTGACTTGATGGTGCAGGCTCATTACTGACTTGTCTTGATGGTGCAGGACCATTCCTGGCTTGTCGTGTTGGTGCAGGTCCATTCCTAGCTCATCTTGATGGTGCAGGCCCATATCTTGCTTATCTTTATAGGGTAGGACCATTCTTCACTTGTCTTGATGGTGCAAGCCCATTACGGACTTGTCTTGGTACTGCAGGCCCATTTCTGTCTCATCTTGATGGCTTATCTTTATGGTTCAGGATCATTCCTGGCTAATCTTGATGGTACAGGACCGTTCATGGCTTGTCTTGATGGTGCCAGACCATTCATGGCTTGTCTTGATGGTGCCGGACCATTCATGGCTTGTCTTGATGGTGCCGGACCATTCATGGCTTGTCTTGATGGTGCTGGACCATTCATGGCTTGTCTTGATGGTGCTGGACCATTCATGGCTTGTCTTGATGGTGCCGGACCATTCATGGCTTGTCTTGATGGTGCCGGACCATTCATGGCTTGTCTTGATGGTGCCGGACCATTCATGGCTTGTCTTGATGGTGCCGGACCATTCATGGCTTGTCTTGATGGTGCCGGACCATTCATGGCTTGTCTTGATGGTGCCGGTACATTTATGGCTTGTCTTGATGGTGCAAGCCCATTCCTGATTTGTCTTTGTGGTGCAGGCCCATTGCTGACTTGTCTTTGTGGTGCAGGTCCATTTCTGACTTGTCTTGATGGTGCCGGACCATTTATGGCTTGTCTTGATGGCGCTGGACCATTTATGGCTTGTCTTGATGGTGCAAGCCCATTCCTGACTTGTCTTTGTGGTGCAGGCCCATTTCTGACTTGTCTTGATGGTGCCGGACCATTCATGGCTTGTCTTGATGGTGCCGGACCATTTATGGCTTGTCTTGATGCTGGTACAGGACCACTCCTGACTTATCTTTATGGTGCAAGACCATTCCTGGCTTGTTTTGATGATGTCGGACCATTAATGGCTTGTCTTGATGGTGCAAGCCCATTCCTGATATGTCTTTGTGGTGAAGCCCTATTCCTGACTTCTCTTTGGCGGGCAGGGCCCATTCATGGCTTGTCTTGATGGTGTAGGGCCATTCCTGACTTGTCTTGATGGTACAAGACAATTAATGGCTTGTCTTAATGGTGCCGGACCATGCATGGCTTGTCTTGAGGGTACAGGCCCTGGAGTTGTCATCTTTATTCTGGCTTTACTACTTAGTCACTGACTCAAAACAGGTATGCAGTCGGTGAAGTGTAGAGGCAATTGACCCGGAAAGAAAAGAAACGGAGTTGCCCATTGCAACCAGTTAGCCCTCAGTGCCATATAGTTTCTATGGGCGACATCGATTCTTTTCCTTGACTGTTAGTAAATGAGGTCTTTTATGTGGCAGTTACAGCACAGATGGCTCTTCCCGTAGGGGATAAGGAAGCTCACCATGGGGAAATATTACAGATTTAATACTTTTCCTCGAAAGCACTGAGAAAATAGTATCACCATCTATCCAGCGAGGAGCGGCCCAGCAAATCTCCGAAAGAGATTAACCGCCTGAATAGGCCCCGCCGGAGGCAGCGATTGAGAAGAGAGAACGAGAGAGAGGCGAGAGAGAGAAAGAAGCGTCTTTAATTCATTGTTATGATTTATTAGGAGGAAATCTATAGAGGATTTGGAGGCAGATGTTGTGGTCAGAACCTCTCTTGGCAGTCTTAGTTGCTCGTGCACGCTGGGCTCCTACCAAATACACGCGCTATATTATATGAACTGACAGTCTGCTCTGACATCTCTGCTTATTACATCATGAGAGACCACCGTCGCTGACACACAGGAGTAAAAAAACAATGGCGGAATGTCGCATACAAAGTAGACAATAGCGTGTAAGTAGATTAACAGTGCTGACCTTGATTCATTAAGCTGCAATAGCACTTAAGGCATGCCAAAATGACATACAATATTATTGTCTGAGAGGCCACTTTAGCATGCCTTTAGCACATTTTAAAGCAAATCTGTGTTTTTCCTTTAGAGACTATTGGGCCAGATTCACAAAAGAGATACGACGGCGTATCTCCTGATACGCCGTCGTATCTCTGTGATCCGCCCGTCGTAACTATGCGGCTGATTCATAGAATCAGTTACGCATAGATAGCCCTAAGATTCGACAGGTGTAATTGACTTACACCGTCGGATCTTAGGATGCAATTCTAGGCCGGCCGCTAGGTGGCGATTCCATTGCGGTCGGCGTAGAATATGCAAATGACTAGTTACGCCGATCCACGAAGATACGCGCGTTCGTCGCAATCTCTTACGTCGTCGCTAGTCGCTTTTTCCTGTCGCAAACTTAGGCCTGCTTTTTCATGGCTTATCTTTAGAACAGCCATGTTAAAGTATGGCCGTCGTTCCCGCGTCGAATTTCATTTTTTTTTTTTTTTGCGTAAGACGTCCGTGAATACGAAACGACGTAACGCACGTCGCCGTTCAAAAAAACGTCGGGGCGCCGTAATTTCGCGCAAAGTACGCCACAAGGACGTATTGGTTTCGGCGGGAACGCGCCTAATTTAAATGGTGCCCGCCCCATTTGAATTAGGCGGCTTGCGCCGAGCGTATTTACGTTACACCGCCGCAAGTTTACAGGTAAGAGCTTTGTGAATCAGGCACTTACGCTGTAAACCTGCGGCGGTGTAACGTAAATGGAATACGTTACGCCGCCGCTGCGCAGCGTAAATGTACCTGAATCTGGCCCACTGTGCTTAGCAGCAGTGTTGCCAACCGCCAGTATTTTTACTGGCAGCCGGTAAAAAATGGGCATTTTTCTCCTGCCAGTAAATGCCAGTGAAAGAAAGAGGTTGCCAGTAAAAATGATGGCTGTGACGCTTGGCCGAGACCATCCGAGTGCCTGCTACAGTGTGTTCGGACTGTGCCGACCGTGTGTCACATGAAGTCATAGTGCAAGGGAACAGAGCAGCCGGGGCCTCATGTGCAGGTCTGTGGAACGGGAGGAAGGCAAGCAGGGAGTTGACTGGAGGGACCACCTGGCATGCAGAGAGAGGGTCACTGTGACTCAGGAGAGGATGTGGCATGTTGGTGAGGTGCCATCATCATCTCTGCTGCTGTACACTGCTCTCAGTGTCATTTTGAGAGTAAATTTCATGTGTGTGTGCCTGTCCCCGAGCTACTTACTATATCGAAAATAAAGTAAGAAAAATGCTTTTGCCTTAACCACTTAAGGACCGCCTCCTGCACATATACGTCGGCAGAATTGCACGGCTGAGCACAAGCACGTACCTGTACGTCCTCTTTAAGTGCCCAGCCGTGGGTCACTGGCCCATCACTCCGTGCCTTCTGTGAGCTCAAATCACCTGCCAGTGGTGTCCTCTATAACAGCACGCAACCTTTGGTGCCCAAAGCACCCCCATCAAATCCCCATCCACCCCCATCAAATCATTCTCCGCAGCTATTGCCTTTTGTACCACCACCCCCTCCCTTTAGAATGTAAGCTCTACGAGCACGGGCCCTCCCGTACCCTCTGTATTGAACTGTACTGTAATTGTGCTGTCCCCCTCTACATTGTAAAGCGCTAATGAGTAAATAATAATAATATTAAAGCAGCAACCTTTGTTTTTTTGCTTTATGGTTCTCACTTTGCATAAAATATTGTAAAAACATGTAAATTGGTAACTTTATTTTTATGATGGCAAAAAAAAAAGATGTCCAGGAACTTTACAGGACAATGTTGCCTCTTTTCCTCTGCTGCCTTTAGACACAGGCCTACTGTGCCCAATAATATGCCCATACTCTTTTCTGTGTCAGAATAACAATGGCCCAGATTCAAGAAGCAATTGCGCCTGCGTAACCATAGGTTACACAGCGCAATTGCTTACTTGCTCCGGCGTTACGAATGCTCCTGATTCAGGAACATTGTAACGCCGACTGCAGCCTAAAATCTGCGTGGCATAAGGCTCTTATGCCACGCAGATTTTAGGCTGCATTCTTGTGATGACTGCTAGGGGGCGCTCCCATTGTGCTCAGTGTATAGTATGCAAATTGCATACTAACACCGATTCACAAACTTGCGCGGGCCCTGCGTACCCAAGTTACGGAGTTTCCGTAGGGCGTCTTTAGCGTAAAGCTGCCCCTTCTAATAGTAGGGGCAGCCAATGCTAAAGTATACCCGCCGTTCCCGCGTCGTGAAATTTGAATTTCACGTCGTTTGCGTAAGTGATTCGTGAATGGCGCTGGACGCCATTCACGTTCACTTGGAAGCAAATGACCTCCTTGCGACGTCATTTGCCGCAATGCACGTCGGGAAAGTTTCCCGACAGAGCATGCGCTCTACGCTCGGCGCGGGAGCGCGCCTAATTTAAATGATTCCCGCCCCCTACGTGATCATTTACATTAGGCGCCCTTACGCAGGGCAATTTTAAAGAGCGCACACGCAATTTACGGAGCTACTGCTCCGTGAATCGCGCGCAGCGCAGATAATTTGCGGGGGCGCAGGGCAAAAACGCTGCCCTGTGCCTCCGTAAAAAAGGGGCAAATCGTACCTGAATCTGGGCCAATGTGCTTTCGGAACACTGCAAACAATTTGAACTGGTAAATGCAACAAATAAGTAATCCGTTCGCCATTGTAAAAAATTCTCTGAAATACTTCAAAAGTCGGTTATAATTGACACGCTATGCGATAAGATATGGCATCATTAAACGCCAGGTGTAGGCACAGGGGAGGGAGAAGGTGAACCAAAACTGAACAAGCCCTGAAAACAAATCCATCCCTTAATCCTGCGGGTTTAACTTTCTTTAACACGGATTAGCAATGTAACATGGGAAATTCTTGAGTGACTGAGCTGTCGGCTGCCTTTCTGGAGGACTCGCCGCTGGACCTGAAAGTCGTCACATTTTGGCAGCGACAAGCACACAATGCGTGTTAAAATGATCAGGCTAATAACAGCGCAGTGACTGCTAGGTGCAAATACACACAGGAAGGGGCGCAGTTTCCACTTCTTGGTATCTACAGGTCAATGGAATGACTTGGATCACAATCCACCGCTTCCCATGTCCTTTTCAGTATGGGAAATTAAAGCTGAATTAAACTCAATCAGTAAAATCTCATCTAAAACTTAAAGTGGAACAGTCATTTTTTTCAACTTTACACCCATTAAATCTTCTGCCCTCGTTGTTTTAACTTTGGATAGTAAAACATTTTTATTCTGTCAGCAAATACCTTATACGGCCCACTTCCTGTTTCTTGTCTGGTAAAAAAGCCTAGGCTTATGACATCATGCACAGCTCTCTCTAATGCCGCGTACACACCATCACTTTATGTGATGAAAAAAAACGACGTTTTAACTGCTTGCCGACCGCGCACCGCCATTCTACGTCGGCAAGCTGGCTCTCCTGGGCGAGAGCACGTCATACTACGTCGGCTCTTTCAGCCGCCACTAGGGGCGCGCGCCCCCCGCTCACCCCCGACTCCCGTGCGTGTGCCCGGCGGGCGCGATCGCCGCCGGGCACACGCGATCGCTCGTTACAGAGCGGGGACCGGGAGCTGTGTGTGTAAACACACAGCTCCCGGTCCTGTCAGCGGGGGAAACGCTGATTTTCTGTTCATACAATGTATGAACACCGGATCAGTGTTTCCCCTAGTGAATCCCCCCCCCCCCCCCACAGTAAGAACACACCCAGGGACATACTTAACCCCTTCCCCGCCCCCTAGTGTTAACCCCTTCACTGCCAGTGGCATTTTTATAGTAATCCAATGCATTTTTATAGCACTGATCGCTATAAATATGCCAATGGTCCCAAAAATGTGTCAAAAGCGTCCGAAGTGTCCGCCATAATGTCGCAATACCGAAAAAAAATCACTAGTAAAAAAAATATATTAATAAAAATGACATAAAAATACCCCCTAGTTTGTAAACGCTATAACTTTTGCGCAAACCAATCAATAAACGCTTATTGCGATTTTTTTTTACGAAAAATAGGTAGAAGAATACGTATCGGCCTAAACTGAGGAAAAAAAAGTTTTTTTATATATTTTTGGGGGATATTTATTATGGCAAAAAGTAAAACATATTAATTTTTTTCAAAATTGTCGCTCTATTTTTGTTTATAGTGCAAAAAATAAAAACCGCAGAGGTGATCAAATACCACCAAAAGAAAGCTCTATTTGTGGGAAAAAAAAGGACGCCAATTTTGTTTGGGAGCCACGTCGCACGACCGCGCATTTGTCTGTTAAAGCGACGCAGTCCCGAATCGCAAAAAGTACTCTGGTCTTTGGGCAGCAATATGGTCCGGGGGTTAAGTGGTTAAATCATGAACTAAAAACTTAATTTTCAAAAACGACGTTGCCTACACACCATCGTTTTTTCAAAATGCTCTAGCAAAGCGCGGTTACGTTCAGCACTCTTTTCTATTGAAGCTAGCTTCATAACTTGCTTCTGAGCATGCGCGGGTTTAAAAACGTTGTTTTAAACGTCGTTTTGCCCACACACTATTAGGTAGATTCAGTAAGAGTTAGGCCGGCTTATCAGTAGATAAGCCGACCTAACTCAGAATCTACGCCGACTTATGTTTAAGCGTATGCTCAAACAGAGATACGCTTAAACATATCTAAGATACGACGGCTTGCGCCGTCCTATCTTAGATTGCAATATTTTGGATGGCCGCTAGGTGGCGCTTCCATTGCGGTCGGCGTAGAATATGTAAATGAGTAGATACGCCGATTCACGAACGTACGCCCGGCCGACGCAGTACTTTTTACGCTGTTTACGTAAGAGATAGGCCGTGTAAAGTTAGAGCTAGGCCCTATTGGAATAGTAATGTCAAGTATGGCCGCCGTTCCCGCGTCGAAATTCGATTTTTTTTACGTTGTTTGCGTAAGTCGTCCGTGAATCGGGATTTACGTAGTTTACGTCCACGTCAAAATAAATAGGCCCGTGAATCTTTGTGAATCTGGCCCTGGAGGTTTATCCTCGGTACATGAGATCTCTGTATTTTGGTGCGGTTGGATGGCACAGCTCCACTGCCGGCAGTTACATAGTTACATAGTAGGTGAGGTTGAACTTTGCCTCTTCAAGACACTACGCCGCCGTAACTTAGAGCGTAGTTTCCGTATCCTGAAAGAATTTGCGCCGTAATTTACGGCAGCGTAGTGTAACTGTGTCGGCGTAAGGGCGCGCAATTCAAATGGATAAGATGTGGGCGTGTTTTATGGTAATTCATCTTGACCCCACGTAAATGATGTTTTTTTTAACGGCGCATGCGCCGTCCGTGGGGGTATCCCAGTGCGCATGCTCGAAATCACGTCGCAAATAGTCAATGCTTTCGACGTGAACGTAATTTATGCAAAGCCCTATTCGCGAACGTTTTACGCAAACGGCGTAAACGACGGAAAATTCGACGCTGTCCCGGCGTCCATACTTAACATTGCGTACGCCTCATAGACCCAGGGGTAACGTTGCGCTGAAAAAAGCCTTACGTAAACGACGTGCGCCGGGCGGACGTGCGTTTGAGGATCGGCGTATCTAGCTAATTTGCATACTCTACCCGGAAATCGACGGAAGCGCCACCTAGCGGCCAGCGTAAATATGCACCTAAGATCCGACGGCGTACTAAGACGTACGTCAGTCGGATCGAGCCCACATTAAGTCGTATCTTGTTTTGTGGATACAAAACAAAGATACGACGGGGCATCGTAGAACTTACGCGGCGTATCAATAGATACGCCGGCGTAAGTTCTTTGTGGATCTGGGCTCCAGTGTGCTTGAGGCCTAAATGTCTGGATCAGACCGATCTCCTCTGTAGGTACATTTCCATTCTTCCCAGTTGTGAAGCTCGGCTTCTTTTTGTTTTCAGCAGCCTGCAGCTTTAGCCACTACAGGTGTCAAGTATATTGGATTTCTCGGAGAATTAACACCTAAGGCTGGGGCCCCCGGGCCCCCGGCTCCCACACCACAAGCCACCTGATGTGAACAAAGGGCTCACTTTGTTATGTAAACTCTGTGCAGGGGGGGTCATTACTCCTCAATTTGTCTGTCTGGTGTGAATCAAAGTGGTGTCACATTTCCAAAGGTCGCACTGCCCGCTGACTGAATGAAAGAAGCTGCCCGACCCTCGGAATGGCTCATTAAAATAAATGAGAATTTTTCTTGTGTTTTATGTCTGTTAAGCCGGATATCAGTTATCACACGTGCACATGTCCGTGCACATGTCCGCATGTCCTGCAGGAATTATGGGCCAGATTCACAAAAGGGATACGACGGCGTTTCTCCTGATACGCCGTCGTATCTCTGTTTCTATCTATGTGACTGATTCATAGAATCAGTTACGCATAGATATCCCTAAGATCCGACAGGTGTAATAGTTTTACACTGTCGGATCTTAGGATGCAGTACCGCGGCCGCCGCTGGGGGGAGTTTGCGTCGTAAACCAGCGTCAGGTATGCAAATTAGGAGTTACGGCGGATCCCCGACGAATTTTCGCGTTCGCTACGTCGCCGCTAGTCTAGTTTCCCGACGCAAAGTTAGTCGTCGTTTTAGGTGCCCTAACTTTAGTCAACAATCGTATTGCTGTCTAAAGTATGGCCGTCGTTCCCGCGTCGAAATGTAAAATTTAACGTCGTTTGCGTAACATGTCCGGGAATACGGAAGTACGCCACACGCGTCGCCGTTTCGAAAAAATGATGTCACGGCGCGCAAAGCACGGCGGGAGTTAGGAATCGGAGCATGCGCAGTAGGTCTGGCGCGGGAGTGCGCCTAATTTAAATGGCACACGCGCATTTGAATTTGCCCGCCTTGCGCCGGAGGCCGCGGGGGTAGTTTTCCTCGCCAAGTGCTTTGTGAATCCGGCACTTGCGATGAAAACTTGCGGCGGTGTAACGTATCTACGATACGTTACGCCGCCGCGATTCTACGTGAATCTGGCCCTTTATACCTGTGACCCAAGTTTAAGGGCTTAGTGGCAGTTGGCAGCTGCTGTCGTTCTCATTTCAGATGTCTCTTGTATCTATTCCATGCTGTATGGGCAATGCCAACCGAGGGGCTGTATGAAGAGATTTTGCAGTATGCTGCCAGATATTTGGGGAAATCTCAGCCACTCCTGGGCTCCTAATGATGGACTGAGACACATGAAGACCCCTTTCACACTGGCGGCGTTTTTTGGGCGCTTTAGCGCTAAAAATAGCGATTGAAAAAAGCCTCAGCTGCAATCCCAGTGTGAAAGCCTAAATGCTTTCACACTGGAGCAGTGCGCTGGCAGGACATCAAAAAAAGTCCTGCAAGCAGCTTGAAAGCTTAAAATCAATGGGCAGTGCCGCTGAAACGTTGGCAAAGCGCCGCTTTTAACTGTTTTTTGGCCGCTAGCAGGGGTTAAAAGCGACACAAAAACAAACGGTAAAGCGGCGCTAAAAATAGCGGCGCTATACCGCCAGAGGCGGCTCAAGGCTAGGTGAGGCCTTAGGCAAAACTTGACATGGGGCCTCACTCACCCCCATTATGGGAAAAATAATTCAAGGACGAGAGCCTCTTCCCCACAACCCTGGCCGGTGATTGTGGGGGTCTGCAGGCAGGGGGCTTATCGGAAATCTGGAAACTCCCCCTTTAACAAGGTGGCCCCCAGATCCTGCTCTTTAATACCTAAGGGGCAGGGGCCACCCGGAGATGTCACCTGCTGAACCCGCCCCCTTTTGACGTCATTGATTGAGGGCATGTTGGGTCATTGACGTCACAAGGGGTGGTGTCACCGATATTCACTGGTTGTTAGGGACGCTGGCGGCCCCGCTCCTGAGTCAGGGCTCTTAACGCTGCCTGAGCACAGCAAGGCGGTCCTTAAGTGGTTAAGGAGATATTTCTTGCACCCACAGGTAAGCCTTAATCTAGGCTTACCTGTAGGTTCAAGTTGTCAGAGTGGGTTTACAACCACTTAAAGTGGTTAAAGGAGAATTATACCAAAAAAATTAATTTTTACCACTATTATTCCTTTATACTGGCTTTGGAAATGTACAAATGCAGCAATTTAGAAATGGGTTTAGCACTGGGTAACACTTTTTGAAAGATAAAAAGCGCATTTTATATACATCTATATAGATCAGACCAAAATGAGGGACAGAGGAGGAGAAAAGAGGGACAGAGGGACTTTGTTCCAAATCAGGGACAGTTGGGAGCTAGGCAGATCCCTTATACAAGTGTATCTGAAAACTGAGCTGATTCAGCAGTTTCATGCACAGCAGTGATATCCAATCCAGCGGATAATAATGGCATTGTATGTCTATAAGCACTTAAATAAAAACTGGTTGTCTAAAATAGATTTTTTTATATTTGCAGGGTGTTTCTAATTCTAGTTACAAATTTAGCACAATATCTGAGCTAATATTGACCAATCGAGAGGAGAGGGGGAAGATTGGGGGGCAGATCCTCAAAGAAATTCCGCCGGCGTATCTGTTGATACGCCGCGTAATTTCAAATTTTGCGTGTCGTATTTTTGTTTTGGTATCCACCAAACAAGATACGACGGCATCTGTGTTAGATCTGACAGGCGTACGCCTTAGTACACCGTCGGATCTAAGATGCAATTTTCCGGCGGCCGCTGGGTGGCGTTTCCGTCGCATTCCACGTCGAGTATGCAAATTGGCTATTTCCGACGATCCACGAACATACGAGCAGCCGTCGCATTCTTTTACGTCGTTTCCGTTCGGCTTTTTCCGGCGTATAGAGCAATGCACCCTGGGAGTTTTGACGGACGGGGCATGCGCAGTTCGTTCGGCGCGGGGACGCGCTTCATTTAAATGAAACACGCCCCCTACTCACCACATTTGAATTCCGCGCCCTTACGCCACGAGAGATACACTAACTTACGGCGCAAATTCCTTCTGGATTCAAAGAATAGCAAAGTAAGTTACAGCGGCGTAGCGTAGCTCACATACGCTGCGCCCACGCAGATGTATGTGGATCTGCCCCTGGGACTTTAAATGAGGCACATATGTGGTGTGCCTCCATCCCTGGTTCAGAGAATATAGAGGGAAATATTGACCAATCGGATTGCATCTTTCATTGTCCTATAATGAACTGGAAGGGTAAAGCAGAGATGCTAACTGATTGCTGAGGGTTACAAAGGCAGTTTATAGTTCAGACACCAAAACAAATGAGGCCCAGAGGGCTAGTTTCACCCTGTGACAGCAAACACTTAGGGCCCATTCATACGTTGGCGTGCATTTACGTGCCTGGATTAAAGGCACGTGTTTGCCCCCAACGCCTGAAAAAACACACCTGCACAATTTTTGGCATTAAAGTATACTGTATATGAAGCCAAAACGTTTTTTTTTTTTTTCATTTTGGTCAAGCAGCAGTAAAAGCAGAATTTTAATGTGCCTAAATTTGGCATTCCCTGGTATCAACCCCCCAATCAACGTAATTCCATTTTTAAAAAAATAATTTTTATTTTCATTACATACCTATTTTTACATTCAGTAATGTCATCACTGGGTCTATGTGTTTTTCTATACAATGTAGGCAGATTATTTTGCTGCCCCACCCCTGACTCCACCCCTTTTGCCCTGCCCATGTATACCCCACCTTTTTAATGATGTGCCCATCAAATGAAGCCCACCAGCGCCCATCAAATGCAGCGTTTTACATTTTTTGCACCTGACAATTTAAAATATATATATATATATATATATATATATATATATATATATATATATATATATATATATATATATATTTAATTTTATAAAACATATCCAATAAAAAAAAATGTAAAAAATCATATTTCCTTATCAATTTAGGCCAATATGTATTCTGCTACATATTTTTGGTAAAAAAAAATCCAATAAGCGTTAATTGGTTGGTTTTACGCAAAAGTTATCTCGTCTACAAACTATAGGATAGATTGATGGACTTTTGCTCTTTTTTTTTACTAGTAATGGTGGCGAACAGCAATTTTTAGCAGGTCTGCGACATTGCGACGGATAAATCGGACACCTAACTGACACTTTTTGAGGACCAGTGACACTAATACAGTGATCAGGGAAGGGGTTAATATCAGAGGCAAACAAAGGGTTACCTGTGTTCCCTGGGAGTGCTTCCTAACTGTGTGGGGGATGGTTTATCTGCTTAGCAGAAACACATGGGCCCAGATTCTCAAAGGACTTACGACGGCGCAGCGCCATGTACGCCGTCGTAAGTCCTAATCTGACCTGTCGTATCTATGCGACTGATTCTTAGAATCAGTTACGCATAGATATCCATTAGATCCGACAGGCGTAAGTCTCTTACGCCGTCGGATCTAAACAGCATTTTTTTTTCACCGCTAGGTGCCGTTTCCGTCGAATTCCGCGTTGAGTATGCAAATTAGCTAGATACGCGAATTCCCGGACATACGCGCGGCCGACGCAGTAAAGTTACAACGTTTACGTTAGGCTTTTCCCGGCGTAATGTTGCCACTGCTATATGGTGGCATAAGTGCGGCGCAAAAAATGTTAAGTATGGCCGTCGTTCCCGTGTCGAAATTTGAAAAAGTTACGTCGTTTGCGTAAGTCGTCCGTGAATGGGGCTGGACTTCATTTACATTCACGTCAAAACCAATGACGTCCTTGCGGCGTACTTTGGAGCAATGCACCCTGGGAAATTCCACGGACGGCGCATGCGCCGCTCTGAAAAAACGTCAATCACGTCGGGTCACAGTAGTTTTGCATAAAAAACACGTCCCCCTGATCCAAATTTAAATTAGGCGGGCTTACGCAGGCCGAATTACGCTACGCCGCCACAACTTACGGAGCAAGTGCTTTGAGAATACAGCACTTGCCCGTCTAAGTTGCGGAGGCGTAACGTAAATCGGATACGTTACGCCGCCGCAAGGATACGCCGTTCTACAAGAATCTTGCCCATGATCTCTGCCTTCCTTAATAGCAGTCGTTATACCTCTCTCAGGAACGATCACCGGGTTTCCGGTGGACATCCGTCCGTCGGACCCACTGATTGGCTCCTGCTGTGTCCAATCACAGTGGGAGCGGGGCCCTGACGGCGCGCCCCATAGTCAAAAGAAAACAATCACATACAGGTACGTGATTTTGCGGTAAAGGGCCGCCCTGCTGCAGTATATGTACGTGGGGCGGTCCTTAAGTGATTAAAGTAGAAGAACTGTGGCGCCCCCTCCATTAAAAAATATTTACTGCGGCACTTAAATCTTCCGGAGGTCAAGTGGTTGAAGCGGAGGTCCGCTGATTTTTTATTTTATTTTTTTAAAGTCAGCAGCTACAAACACTGCAGATGCTGACTTTTAAAAGAAGGACACTTGCCTGTCCAGGGCGCCCGCGATGTCGGCACCCGAAGTCGAGCTGTCGCTCGGCTCTCGGGTGCTGCCGCCGCCATCTTCGGTAAGGGAATCAGGAAGTGAAGCCTTGAGGCTTAATTTTCGCATTCGCGACCCGAATGGTCCCTGCTGTCTTCTGGGATCTGTGTGTCTCCCAGAAGACAGCGGGGGTGGGGGGGGGGCGTAGATGCCCACAATTAATGCGGCTATCTATGCCTGGAAGTGGGAGCAAATACCTGTATTACCAGGTATCTGCTCCCCCCTCCCCCTGAAAGGTGCCAAATGTGACAAAAAGTGGAAGTTCAATTTTTGGGTGGAACTCCACTTTAAGCTGGTCTAATATTGATGCTCTGTAATAATCTCTAATGCAGTGGCGGTGTGTCCATGAGGGGCGCACGGGCGCAGCCCCCTCTCTCCTGCCACCCCTCTGTCACCAATAGATAGATAGATTTATGCGTTGCATGAATCTATCTATGGTCGCCGCTGCCACCCCTATTCAGTTGTCCGGCCCCTTTTTAGGCTCCGGGAGCCTGAATTACAGCGGCGGAGTATTTTTTTGAAGCACCTGATTAGAGCCGTAGGTTCTAATAGGCGCCAAAAAAGGTGAACAGCGAGCGCCATGCTGTGTGTTAGGATTCAGGAAAGCAAATGAATATTCGCTTTCCTAACACTGAACCGCTCCTCCGCCAATCAGGTGCTCGGGTCTGTTACCTGTCACCTGAAACGACAGGCGCTGTGATTGGGCACCTATCAGGCGTCCAATTATAGCAGAGGGCGGGAAGAGAGGACCGGAGAAGACATCGAGGAGCGTGGAGGACACCGCCGCCGCCACCCGTTGCCTCACCGAGATACGGTAAGTGCCGGACAGGCGAGGGATGCACACTGGAAGCATTTAATGAGCACAGTGGCGGCAATTGATGGACACACTGGTGGCAATTGAAGGGGAATGTAGCGGCAATTGATGGGCACACTGGCAGCAATTAATGGGCACAGTGGCAGAAATTGATGGGCACAGTGGCAGAAATTGATGGGCACATTGGCAGAAATTGATGGGCACATTGGCAGCATTTGATGGGCACAGTGGCTGTGTTTTATGGCACAGTGGTGGTAATTGATGGACACACTGGTGGCAATTGAAGGGGAATGTAGCGGCAATTGATGGGCACACTGGCAGCAATTAATGGGCACAGTGGCAGAATTTGATGGGCACAGTGGCAGCATTTGATGGGCACAGTGGCAGCATTTGTTGGGCACAGTGGCTGCGTTTTATGGCACAGTGGTTGCGTTTTATGGCACAGTGGCTGCGTTTGATGGCACAGTGGTGGTAATTGATTGGCACAGTAGCAGCATTTGATGGGCACAGTGGCATCATTTGATGGGCACAGTGGTGGTAATTGGTGGGCACAGTAGCAGCATTTGATGGGCACAGTGGCTGCGTTTTATGGCACAGTGGCTGCGTTTTATGGCACAGTGGCTGTGTTTGATGGCACAGTGGTTGCGTTTTATGGCACAGTGGTTGCGTTTTATGGCACAGTGGCTTTGTTTGATGGCACAGTGGTTGCGTTTTATGGCACAGTGGTTGCGTTTTATGGCACAGTGGCTGTGTTTGATGGCACAGTGGTTGCGTTTGATGGCACAGTGGTTGCATTTTATGGCACAGTGGCTTTGTTTGATGGCACAGTGGTGGTAATTGATGGGCACAGTAGCAGCGTTTGATGGGCACAGTGGCTGCAATTGATTTTTTTTATCTGATTGTTTTTTGCCCCCCGCCAAAAAAAATTGAGCACCAGCTGCCTCTGCTCTAATGTGTATGTAGCCCATTTCGCTAACCCTTCTCTGTTTGCGTTACAACATTTTTAAAAGGACGGCTGAAAATGGTTTCGAATGAATCGCAGCAAACCACAACGCGTTGCGGAATTGCATTACAACGTGAGTCTTGACCAACGCAAAGGTGTGAATCCAACCCTACAATCCCCCAATGGCCGGTCTGCATCCCTCAGTCATTTCAGGGCCGGGACACCACGCGCTTCGCTGCCAGGAATTTACAGCAGATACTCGAACTGCGCTCCCTTCCATTAGGACGGTGACAGTCTGGGGCGTGCCAGAACAGAATGATTGAAGACGAGTACTAATCGTATCAATTGATATAAATTACGGTGTCAGCGGTAGGAGACAGCAGTCTGTAGGATTTACATCTCATTAGCTTTCCAGCGCTAAATGAATCAAAAGGATTCAGGAGAACGTTTTTAATTAACAGTTCCAGCCACAGGACAGCGTGCGGAGGGAACGCGCCGGATTTCACTGCGTCGGCTTCGTCATCTGCAGAGAAGATGATTTGCTGCTTTCTCCGGCGGAGAATGGGGGTCAGACACATTTTCCCGTACGGAAGTCTGGCATGGCGGGTGTAGGGGCAGACATTGTGTTGGCATGACTTATGAAGTATATACGACTTGGCGTGCGTTTTGTGTAGTGCGCGGAGTGTGATTTGATTTAAAGGGAACCAATTATGAAAGAAAAAATAAGGATGCTGCCATTCTTCCATTGCTAACCCTAATCTGAAAGAAAGAAAGTGGCCTGTCTGTGACGCTCATCCATCATTTTATGTGCCACCTCCATGGGGAGCAGGTGATGTCATCATGATGTCACAGTTGGTTTCCATGCTGCTTGTTGAGAGTTTTCGGTGCTGGTCCCGGTGTAGGATGATCCAATCCTTTTGGCTATGATAAGCTAGGCATAGATTAAGAGGGGCTACGAGGTTATGGAATTATTACCACCCCTCGACAGGTTTTACCAGGGCTGGTGCAAGGATTTTTGACACCCTAGATCAGGGGTCTCCAAACTGCGGCCCGAGGGCCAGATGTGGCCCTTTGCTAGCCTTTATCCGGCCCTTGGAGGCACTATTCCTCCCATTGACACCAACAATGGGGCAATATATTATCTACTGATACCAATGATGGGATACTACTCCTCCTACTAATAGGGGGAATACTCCTCTTCCTATTGACCACCAACCCTGAGGCCATATATGTTCTCACTGATGCTGGGCCCGTGACTTTTTTTTTCCTTGCTGGCCCCAATCCGGCCCTCCTAAAGTCTGAAGGGCAATAAAGTGGCCCTTTGAAAAGTTTGGAGACCCCTGCCCTAGATGTAACCTAATTTTTTCCGGCACCCTTGCTCCTCTCCTGACTCCACCCCCTTTGCCCTTCCCATGTATACCCCACCTTTTTAATGACGCGCCCATCAAAAGCAAGCCTCACCAGCGCCCATCAAATGCAGCCTCACCAACGCCCATCAAAAGCATGCCTCACCAGCGCCCATCAATGCAGCCTTACCAGCAGTGCCGATCCTGACCTCCCTGGGGCCCTAAGCAAAATTACATGGCGAAAATTACATCTTTCATTAAAGTGAACTGGGGGTGCTGACTTCTTACCTCTTCTCCCATGCAGCCAGCGAGTTGAGAAGCGGGGTGAGGGGCTGAAAATTACTTCTCACCAGACGGGGCCTCTAGTAATTTGGGGGGGCCCTCCGCAGCTTTGCGGGGCCCTAAGTGGCTTGCATAGTCAGCCTATAGGGCGGTTCGGCCCTGCTTACCAGCACCCATCAAATGCAGCTTCAACAGCACCCATCAAATGCAACCTCACCAGCGCCCATCAATGCAGCCTACCAGCGCTCATCAATGCAGCCTACCCGCGCCCATCAATGCAGCCTCACCAGCGCCCATCAATGCAGCCTCACCAGTGCCCATCAAATGCAGCTTCACCAGCACCCATCAAATGCAGTCTCACCAGCGCCCATCAATGCAGCCTCACCAGCGCCCATCAATGCAGCCTCACCAGCGCCCATCAATGCAGCCTCACCAGCGACCATCAAATGCAGCCTCACCAGCGACCATCAAATGCAGGCTCACCAGCGCCCATCATTGCAGCCTCACCAGCACCCATCAAAGGCAGCCTCACCAGTGCCCATCAATGAATGTTTGCTTGCTTCCATTCATTCGGGAGTCGGGACAGACACAGTCCTCCGCTGCGCCTCTGACACTATGCGTGAACGGAGCGGCGGCTGCCTCCTGATGCTTAGACTTAGGCTGCATTCACACCTTGGCGTACCTAATCGCGGCGTTTTGTCCCGCGAATTGCGGCGACAAATTGCGGCGTTTTGTACCGCGATTTGCGGCGACAAAACGCCGCGATTGTGAATGCAGCTTACCCCCAGGTCCACATCTCCTATGCCGAACGCCGAAAGCCATCTGAAAAAAAGGTCCGGGACTTGTTTTCAGGCGGCAGGTGTACAGCGTTCGGCGTGGAGATGTGAACCATCTCCATAGAGGGCAATGTAAAATCATCCCTCCAGCTTCTTAGGGGCTGCTGCGGCGTCGTGCTTCAGGCGTATATACACCTAGGTGTGAACAGAGCCTTAGTTGCTTGCTGCAGAGAGAAGAGAGTAGGAACACCAGTGACCAGGTTGGGTGCTATGCAGTGGCTCCCACTGCTGACAATCAGAGCCAGTGACGAGAGAGCAGGGGCGGGGCCTAGCCCCACTCTGTGTGTCTTCTGTATAAGGCTGCATTCACACCTCCGCGACAAGCAACGCCGCGTACGCGGCGTATTTTGCCGCGGATAGTGTATCTTTTTTTTTTTTTTTTCAGATTCTTCCATTGCTGTCAATGGGCGAACGCCAATGTCGCCTGAAAAAAAGGGTCCGGGACTTTTTTTCAGGCGACAGGCGTTCGGCGTCTATGAGATGTGAACCATCTCCATAGACAGCTATGGGAATTCTCCCCTCTAGCGGCAGAAGCGTCTGGCGTCGGGCGTTTTGTCGCATAGATTTGAATGGAGCCTTAAGAGGAGGGATAACAGAGCAGTGGCTTGAGAGCAAGCACACACCAGTGTTTAATTACCCCCCCCCCATTGGGATATTTTCCCCTCTCATAGGCGTGCGCAGGGGGTGTGCTGGGTGTGCCTGGGCACATTCTAATCCCCCCATGCGGTGCAGATTCCCCCTGCTGCCTGGGCCCCTCCACCCCCGTGTCCCCCTTTCCACAGCGCTGCCAGCTTCTCTCCTCTCTCCCGTCGGCTGCTGCTGCAGGCACACAGGGGGGTGTTTAAGAATGAAGAGCAGCCCCTTCCTTTTCTGAATGAACACAGTGAGTGATCGGTACAGATCATGTGTGTTTGAGCTTTGGGGTGCACCTAATGCCAAAGGCTGTGCCCACACTTTTTCCCTCCCTTCCTGTTCTGGTGACAACTCAAAGAGGCACAGAGAGCAATGAAAACCTGACAGGTAGCTAGATTCAGGTACCTGTGTGTATCTTTGCAGCGGCGTAGCGTATCGTCTGTACGCTACGCCGCCACAAGTCAGAGAGGCAAGTGCTGTATTCACAAAGCACTTGCCTCCTAAGTTACGGCGGCGTAGCGTAAATGGGGTCGGCGTAAGCGCGCCTAATTCAAATGAGGATGAGGGGGCGTGTTTTCTGTAAATGGGTGGTGACCCGACGTGATTGACGTTTTTTACGAACGGCGCGTGCGCCGTCCGTGGACATATCCCAGTGTGCATTGCTCCAAAGTACGCCGCAAGGACGTATTGGTTTCGACGTGGATGTAAATTACGTCCAGCCCCATTCACGGACGACTTACGCAAACGACGTAAAAATTTAAAATTTCGACGCGGGAACGACGGCCATACTTAACGTTGACTAGGCCAGCTATTTGTTCGACTAACTTTACGCCGGAAAAGGCCATACGTAAACGGCGTAAAAAAAAATGCACCGGGCGCACGTACGTATCTAGTCATTTACATATTCTACGCCGAACTCAACGGAAGCGCCACCTAGCGGCCAGCGGAAAAATAGCACCCTAAGATACGACGGCGTAGGAGACTTACGTAAGCCTAATTTAAGCGTATCTGGTTTCCAGAATACGCTTAAATTTATGACGGCGCAGATTCAGAGTTACGATGGCGCAGATTCAGAGTTACGACGGCGTATTTACTGATACGCCGTCGTAACTCTCTATGAATCTGGCTAAAGGATTCCAACCCTGCACCACTCAACCAAAATCTACAAAAATAAAGTTTTGGGTTCAGATACACTTAAAGCAATTTCTTGTGATGTGTTCAAGTAATGCATGCGGGGGGAGCTTGCAGAGCGGCCCCATGGGATTGCGTTCATCCGGCGCTATACATCTGAAAGCGACAGTGGTACAATTCCTGCCACAGGCACGAAGCAAAGCATCGCAGCCACAACATGTAAACACCACCAGCTGCTGCCTCTGCAGTTAAAGTGGGTTGCGGCTGAACCACAGGGTTTTACCCCCCCCCCCCCCACAAACTTAACATGTGAATGAGCCCTTAATGATACGTTACTGAAGACAGAGCTGTATTCATTTGTGTCTTTTCTATCTGCCTGGAGTTCAGCTTTAATTGAAGTGAAATGACAGAGGTGCCTCAAGGGTTAAGAAGAGCGCGGCGGGTTTTTAATGCGGAGAAGCCCCGGAGGCGAGTGATCCTCGGCGTCTTGTATTTATCACAGTGATTGACGTAAAACACTTGTCATGGTGTCGTACCTGCGGGTTTATGGCTGCGCTCTGTCACACCGCCGCCGACACTTTGCAGATATAATACAGACATTCACAGTATCCTCTACGTGCAAATTAGCAGCTTCGCTTAATGGAGGAGAGTTAAGGCTGACAAAACGCAGAGGGGGAGATCTGTACCGCGGCGCCTTAACCGGAGCAAAGTGCAGAAGCGGGAGACGTCAGTCAAACACTTAGCGCAGATGTAAACCCAGCCGCTAAAATATTTTATAAGCCTTAAACGTGTTCACGTTGTTCCAAAAGTCATTTTCGGTCTTTTACAATCTGCGGCTTTCATTAAAGCGGAATTAAACGCGGAATTTTTTTTTTTATGGGCCCCCAGGAACTGTTAGCCTTAATTCGTATATTGGCACATTATGGCAGAGGTACCGGTCAAACGATGCCCTCCAGTGCTGCGCTTTCATCATTCCAGCTGGTCACGTGAGGGCAGGGGGTAGACGGTGGTTGTGGGTGGTGGTCACATCCTCCATGTTTCCCTCCTCATTGGGTACCATGCAAGGGTCACATGAGAGGCCTACCCGGGATGGGTTCTTCTGGGCTACGCTAGGCACCTTATACAGGATCAGGTTACCAAACATAGTACCTTTGGTCAGTGGCGTCACTAGGGTTGGTGTCACCCGGTGCGGTAAAACATGGTGTCACCCCCCCCTCTGTCTAGGCTGCCCAGCACCAAGCAGGCAGCGCACGGGCACGGAGCGCACCCCAAACCAGCTCCTATAAATGATAGTATAGGGCAGTATAGTGGCAGGTTAGGGTAGTATAGAGTGGTATAGTGGCAGGTTGGTGTAGTGGGGTGGTATAGGACAGGTTAAGGTGGTATAGGGCATGTTGGGGTGATATAGGGTAGTTTGGGGTGGTATAGGGCAAGTTAGGTTTGCATAGGGCAGGTTGGGGTGGTATAGGGCAAGTTAGGGTGGTACAGGGCAGGTTGGGGTGGTATAGTGCAAGTTAGGGTGGCATAGGGCAAGTTGGGATGGCATGGGAAAGGTTGGGGTGGTACATGGCAAGTTAGGGTGGCATTGGGCAGGTTGGGGTGGTACAGGGCAAGTTAGGGTGGCATTGGGCAGGTTGGGGTGGTATAGGGCAAGTTATGGTGGCATAGGGCAGATTGGGGTGGTACATGGCAAGTTAGGGTGGCACAGGGCAAGTTGGGGTGGCATGGGAAAGTTTGGGGTGGTACAGGGCAGGCTGGGGTGGTACAGGGCAGGCTGTGGTGGCACAGGGCAGGCTGGGTGGTACAGGGCAGGCTGGGGTGGTACAGGGCTGTTTGGGGGGGTACAGGGCAGGCTGGGGTGGTATAGGGCTGTTTGGGGTGGTACAGGGCAGGCTGGGGTGGTACAGGGCAGGCTGTGGTGGCACAGGGCAGGCTGGGTGGTACAGGGCAGGCTGGGGTGGTACAGGGCTGTTTGGGGGGGTACAGGGCAGGCTGGGGTGGTATAGGGCTGTTTGGGGTGGTACAGGGCAGGCTGGGGTGGTACAGGGCAGGCTGGGGTGGCACAGGGCAGGCTGGGTGGTACAGGGCAGGCTGGGGTGGTACAGGGCTGTTTGGGGGGGTACAGGGCAGGCTGGGGTGGTATAGGGCTGTTTGGGGTGGTACAGGGCAGGCTGGGGTGGCACAGAGCAGGCTGGGGTGGTACAGGGCAGGCTGGGATTGCACAGGGCAGGCTGGGCATGTCGGCTAAAAAAAATCAAAAAAACGGGATGGTGTCACCCCTCTAGCGGGTGTCACCCGGTGCGGATCGCACCCCCCTAGCAACGCCTCTGCCTTTGGTTCATTAATGCCCTGAGGCAAGGCCGAGGCTGCCATGGGGGAATACTCTACCTTAGGCCCCTGCAAACCAACCCCAAACAGCGGCTGCTGTTTCTCCAGTGTGAAAGCCAGAGGGCTTTTTCACACTGGAGCGGTGCGCTAGCAGGACCGCTCCAAAAGCCTTGCTAGCAGCATCTTTGGAGCTGTGAGAGGAGCGGTGTGTTTACCGCTCCTTCCCATAGCTCATGACTAAGCTATCCATGATGTGAAACATGTTAGCTTTTTTGTCCCCTATGTCCACTTTCTACCATTGATTGCAGCGTTGCATGAACTTTTGGATCTTATACAGTTTTGGATTTTATACTTTGTTCATTTTGTTTCAATAAATCAGAGTGCGGCAGTCCAGGAACATTTCTTTTTTCCACGGGTCAGCGCAGAGTCTGCACCTGTCAGTACTACAGGGCGGGAGCACAGCATAGGTCGCAGGGCTTGGAGCGATACTCTTTTCCATTGCTGTTCCATGTAGTTGTGTTAAAAAGTTTCCTGTTCTCTTTGTTTTGCTTCATTTGTGTGAAGTACCTGATGACCCTGCCAGTCGCCCAGCTTTCCTATATGGAAGCATGGAAGCTCATCCATCCCACCGCAGTCAGTTTTTTGGGCTGTGCTTGGAGACCAGCCTGCCTGTCCCCCAATGGGTACATGTGTGCTGATATTCCCGCACCCTGCACGGCCATTCACTAGGAAGACCATTCTACTGTTGTTCCTCCTCCCCTAGCTTCGTAAGAGCCTTATGCAGCTGAGAACAGAGATTATCTGCTGGGATTCACGTAGGGCGGCGTAATTTTGAGCCGGCGTAGCGTATCGTATTTACGCTACGCCGCCGTAAGTCAGAGAGGCAAGTGCTATATTCACAAAGCACTTGCCTCCTAAGTTACGGCGGCGTAGCGTAAATGGGCCGGCGTAAGCGCGCCTAATTCAAATTGTGAAGAGGTGGGCGTGTTTTATGTAAATTAACCATGACCCGACATGATTGACGTTTTTAACGAACGGCGCATGCGCCGTCCGTGGACATATCCCAGTGTGCATTGCTCCAAAGTACGCCGCAAGGACGTATTGGTTTCGACGTGAACGTAAATTACGTCCAGCCCCATTCACGGACGACTTACGCAAACGACGTAAAATTTTAAAAATTCGATGCGGGAACGACGTCCATACTTAACATTGGCTAGGCCAGCTTTTTGTTCGACTAACTTTACGCCTGAAAACGCCTTACGTAAACGGCGTATGTTTACTGCGACGGGCAAGCGTATGTTCGTGAATAGGCGTATCCCGCTGATTTATGCATTCTAGGCGTAAATCAGCGTTCACGCCCCTAGCGGCCGGCGGAACTAGACAGCTAAGATACGACGGCGCAGGCAGTCGTATCTTAGCTACATTTAAGTGTATCTCAATTTGAGAATACACATAAATGTACGACGGCGCAGATTCAGAGTTACGACGGCGTATCTACTGATAAACCG
Organism: Rana temporaria; assembly: GCF_905171775.1. NCBI lineage: Eukaryota > Metazoa > Chordata > Amphibia > Anura > Ranidae > Rana > Rana temporaria. The sequence goes on along the minus strand of NC_053495.1, from coordinate 22,724,070 downwards.
GCTTAACTCTTTGTGAATCTAGCTATATGTGATCACCCGTGTAAAACAAACAAACACATATATATATATATATATATATATATATATATATATACACACACACACACACAGGACCATGCTATACAAATCCTGTATTATAATAATAATAATAATAATAAAATACTACACAAATGTTTTTGGAACGATGGTTTTTACAAGCTAAGGGTTCACATATACTTTAATGCCGCGTACACACGACCGTTATTCATGTCATGCAAAAAAACGACGTTTTTATCGACGTGATTTGTCGTGAATTCTGTCAAGCCCGCCTTGCATACAGACGTTCGTGAAAAAAAATGCTCGAGCAAAGCGCGGTGACGTACAACACGTACGACAACACGTACGACGGCACTACAAAAGGGAAGTTCCATTCAAATGGCGCCACCCTTTGGGCTGCTTTTGCTAATTTCCCCATCTCATAACTTGCTTCTGAGCATAGGCGTGCGCACAGGGTGTGCCAGGTGTGCCTGCTGTGCTGCAAAGATTCCCTGCAAAAGAAGGGACTGGGCAGTCTCTGTCTTAAAAGTATATATATATATATATATATATTATACTATACACGTGTGTTTGAGCTTTGGGTGCACACCCTAATGCCATGGTCTGCGCATACCTATGCTTCTGAGAATGCGCGTTTTTTCCCCTGTCGTAAAAGCGTACACACGAACGTTTTTCACGGCATGAAAAAGAACGACGTGAAAAACAACTAGAAAAAATAGAGCAGGTTCTAAAATATTTTAGGCCATTTTTCTTGTCGAGAAAAATGCTCTGGAGCCTACACACAACCGTTTTTCACGAACAATTTAAAAAAATTGCATTTTTCTCGTCATGAAAAACGGTCGCGTGTACGCGGCATTAAAGGCGCAGCTGTGATCCCAATTTATCAATATTGCTGGAGTCGCTAGTGACAGTGCTACAGCATTGGGTTGTCCTCCAAACCGTTCTCCTTCATCTATAGAAGTGAATGAAGAACGATTGAAGGCTGGCAATTTTGCCGCCAACACGAAACTCTGCTGAATCTTAGTCGCTGAGCAACCAATCTCTTTAAAAATTGAGTTAGCGATCTCATAAAAATTATTAAATTTCTTAGGGAGAAATCACCAAAACAAAACCGGGGAGGAGGGTAAACAGTCCAAAAAAAAAAAAAAAAATTCCCATGTGATATTACCCTAAGAAATAAGACGCGTGCCTGCGATTCGATTGCCAGCCACAGCGACAAACTGAAATATCACTTTTGGGTAGAGCCTGCCTTTCGAAAGATAAAATACAAACTAGAACCGTATATATATTCCTTTTTTTTTGTGTAGCAGTTATAGACTTCCATAACGGCACCCCGGGTATAATGCAATTTCCTGCTACACCGCTGTGAACAAATGAAAGAAATTGATCGATTCTAGGGAAATTGGAATGTACTGGTGGCTGCGGCGGGGAGAATATAAGCACCTGTAATGTTACATCGCATTTTATTTCACTGATCTTAGCTGAACTGAATTTGTTACCAGGGACTTGCAGACCACACAGAGAACGGCTGGGGAAAAAGGGGAAGACACCCCTGGTGGTGTTTGGGGTGGGGGGGTCACACTCTGCCCCCCCATTTATGCCCTGCAGATTACTGTCATGGTAATGCACAGCGGGGGGGGGGGGGGTTGCCACACAGGGACTTACATTTTTAGCATTTTCTAACCCAATTTAAAGGGGTTGTGTAACGGTCAGGGGTTAATGCCATTTACGATATTCCATGCCACCAACCCACGCCAGCTTATCGACACTCCACAATCCGGCAGACGAACATGACCCATACAGATTCCCCAGAAACGAGACACAGCTCTGTTCTCTGGTTCAACAGGATACTTTAATGGGAAAACTCAGGCTCTTATATACAGTCAGCAACCAAATATGAACAATGACTGAACTCCACCCACAACATGACACAAGGAGCCCAATACATATTTTTAGTCAGACTTTCTGGCACTGATATAATCCACATGAGCTATTTAGCTACAGCTGACAAGTCAGACATCAAGACTCCAGCTTTTCTCACCTGCTATACAATACACATTTATCATCAATAGAAATTCACCCAAAACAGTGTTAATTAGCATCACACAATGAAAAGGTCTTTAGAAGCCAGACTAAGGCTAGTTTACATGACAGTAGCAGACTTAATTACCCCCTTAACAGTCTATGTTCCACATTGAATGAGTCACTCTCCTATTGACCTGTTGGTTTCAGAATCAACCACCTGTAATATTTCAAGATATCCTGCAATACATTGTGAATTATCATTACTGTCCCATCTCATGTAATCCGAGATATAATTTTTCAGTCATCCTATGCCCCTAATGGACATAGGATGACCCTAGACACAAGACTCATTGGTGAAGCTGAAACAGGAGTACCCCACATCCTGCAAGAGCCTCTGGGTCCCACGGGCCATACCGTTACAGGTTGTAAAGGTAAAAAAAATAGCTTCCTTTACCTTAGTGCAGTCCTCCATCACTTACCTCATCCTTCCATTTTGCTTTTAAATGTCCTTATTTCTTCTGAGAAATCCTCACTTCCTGTAATGTGAGGCTTTCTCCCTGGTGTGGAGTGTCGTGCTCGCCCCCTCCCTTGGAATACAGGAGAGTCAGAATGCCCAGTAACACACAGCTCCTTTCTCTATATGCAACGTAGAGAGAGTCCCGACTTTCCTGTAGTCCAAGGGAGGGGGCGAGCACGACACTCCACACCAGGGAGAAAGCCTTGCATTACTGTGTGGAGTTACAGACAGAAGAACAGGAAGTGAGGAATTCTCAGAAGAAATAAGGACATTTAAAAGCAAAATGGAAGGATGAGGTAAGTGAAGGAGGACTGCACTAAGGTAAAGGAAGCTATTGAGGAAAAAAATTGTACCTTTACAACCCCTTTAAGTTTGATGGACTTGTGTACACGCGATCGGATTATGCTCCATCAGACATTTGGTGTCGAAAAGTTTGAGAGCATTCACAGCGAACATTTGTCCGATGAAAAAGCAAAAACAATTGTCCGATGGAGCGTACACACGGTCGGATTGTCCGATCAAACAAGTCCTTCGGACCGTTGTTGTCAAGAAGTCTGATCGTGTGTATGGGCCTTTAGACATAAACATGGCGGTTTTTATCGACCAGGAGTAATTTGGACCAACGTTGCTCCAACTCAATGGTGCAGAAAAATCAGATTCCTGATATTGCCCTAGATTTTTCCCATTTTAATTTTATTTGAAAATCAAATCAGAACCATGTTGTCACCAACATTGGAAGAAGCTCATCACTGTAACTTGGCCAGGCTTGGAGTATAATGTCTGCTACGAGAAGTGGTGATGGCCAACAAGTAAGTGGATTTAAATGTGGATTAGACTGTCTTTCTTCCTAGAATTGCCATCCCTAGCTATTATTAGTATAATCCATCAGTGTGTGATTGATCCAGACACTTAATCCAACTGCCATTGACGGGGTCAGAAAAGTTCACAGTGGAGGATGAACTGGCCAACGTATTACAAGGGTTTTCTTTTTCCTTTTATTGATCAACAGCATAAGATAATAGAAATTCAATAGATATAATTTGACACTTTTTTCATCTCTACTCTCTGTGGCCCAGATTCTGGGCAGGAGGGGGGGGGGGGTTTAAGTGCCCAGTAAGCAAGTGGTTAATATCTGTCTTCTATCAACAACATTGCCAGCAGCCCCATTTTCACCAGTAAGTTGGTAAAACAAAGATCGTATGGCATCTTGGCATCCAACATGTCTTTCTACACTTGTGTAAATGATCATTAGAAGAGGTAATGAGGAGAGAAAGACCACAAAGGTAGGAAATACAGAAGAGTTAAGAGAAAGGGCCATGCCGACTTTTCATCCTTGACGGGTTCCGCAAATGTATAATTCTTATAGGATTTCCTCGGAGCTCCTGTTCTCAGACACAGCGTCATTCTGGCCCTGTTCCTTTAGAACCAGGCTGTGTCTAAATAAGAATTCCAAGCTGACGGTAAAAAAAAAAAAAACGATCAAGGTAGAATCTCAAGAGACCTCAGTTTTGAGGATTCTGTAATTAAGTGTGTAATTAACCTAATTACCTTATTACCATAACGGCATCTCAGCTGCACAGTTGTTCCGCCTTTAAACCATCTTAAAAAAAAAATAATAATACACAGGGTCACGGATATTGACCTGTGATATATAAAGCGCATATCCATACCAACCAATCAAATGTCAGATTTATTTTTATAAAAACTAGAAGAAAAAAATAAAGAAAGCAGGAATTTAATTGGGGACAAGTGGGAGGGTAAAATTCAACATTATATTTAAAAAAAATCTCGCAGAAACCTCAGATTAAAAACTACCAGCAAACACCAAAAATGAAAAATCACTCTAAAATGTAAAAATATAAAATACGCTGTGCTAAGACACATAGGGCCAGATTCACAGATGAAATACGCCGGAGTATCTACTGATATGCCGGCGTACTTTCAAATTTGCCGCGTCGTATCTTTAGTTTGAAGTCACAAACAAAGATACGACGGCTTCTGGCTTCGATCCGACAGGCGTACGGCTTCGTACGCCTTCGGATCGTAGGTGTAATACTTTGGCGCCCGCTGGGTTGAGTTTGCGTCGTTTTCCGCGTCGGGTATGCTAATTACCTGTTTACGGCGATCCACAAAGTTACGTGCGGTCGTCGCATTCTCTTACGTCGGCTTTTCCCAGCGTAAAGTTACAGCTGCTATTTCTTGGCTTAAAGTTAGACTTGCCATGTTAAGTATGGCCGTCATTCCCGCGTCGAAATTAATTTTTTATTTTTTTTTGCGTAAGTCGTCCGTGAATAGGAAAGGACGTAACGCACGTCGCCGTTCAAAAAATTACGTCTGTGCGACGTCATTTCGCGCAAAGCATGGCGGGAAATTTCAAAACGGACCATGCGCAGTACGTTCGGCGCGGGAACGCGCCTAATTTAAATGATACACGCCCCATTTGAATTAGGCGGGCTTGCGCCGGACGGATTTACGGTACGCCACCGTAAGTTTACAGGCAAGTGCTTTGTGAATCAAGCACTTGCCCGTAAAACTTGCGGCGGTGTAACGTAAATGCGATACGTTACGCTGCCGCAATTCTATGTGAATCTGGCCCATAGTTGTTTAGTGTGGCACATTTATGTTGGCATCTGGAGTTACAGAACGAGTATTTAGATAGGCATGTTTGTTCCTGGGCAGTGGCTCAAAGTACTAAAGCATGAGGATCAACATGATAGCCAGGCAGTGTAGCACTTTTCAGTAGAACATCAGCGATGGAAGCCTACTCCTTTCATTTATGATATAGGCAGGACTACTGTCAGAAACCACGGGGGCCCCATACAGCCAACATGACAGCCCCCCCCCCTACAAATAAACATCGCCGTTTACTATGCTTCAGTTATGATTGAACACATTAAGTGATCAGTACTGATCACTCACTGTGTTCATTTAGGAGATGAAGCGGCTGGTAAATGTGACATATTTACTGGACCCTTCCCCCATTCTTCATCCTGAAGAACCCTATTGTTCTTGCACTTTCTGATTGTAAGGAGAGGAGGGAAGCCGGTGATCTGACGATCTGGTTCCGGCTATCAAGATGGTTCCTGTAAGGACTGCGCAGGCGCAATCCTTGCCGACGGAAATCTCCGAACCTCGGCCGGCATCCAGGGCGACGTGGAATTTGAGGAAAGTGGCCAGTCGGCCTCACGCTCGCTCGGCCTCCTGGCTCTTTTTTTTAACATCCTCCAATCCACGGGGATGTTAAAGAATGAGCCTGGATGCCGGCCGAGGTTCAGAGATTTCCGTCGGCAAGGATTGCGTCTGCGCAGTCCTTACAGGAACCATCTCGATAGGGGAACCTTAACGACAAGTCACCGGCAGCACTGCGGGGGTGGGGGGTGAACACAGCCAGGGGGGCCTGGGCAGCAGGGAAAATGTATGGTGCACAGGAAGGGAGCGGCAGGGGGATAATTACTGGAACCGATCCCCTGTGTAAGTAAAGCCCTGGACATACAACCGGGAATCCCGTTGGGACAAAAAAAGTCGGTTTTCCAGACAGGATTCCTGGCAGGCTTGCCCTGAAAAGCCGTGTATACACACGGCCACACAAAGACCCGCCGTTCTTTTGAATAAAAAGAAGGCGGTGACGTCATAGACTACGACGAGTCGGTGTCTCGTCACATTCTGGGGCTCCCTATGTGCCTGGCCCCCTACAGGAGGACTGGTCCCCCCCCTCTATTAGTGGCCTTGCCTACCAGATATGGAAGACATTGCCTTTCTGACCACAGCCTCTAAAGCAGGCATGTCCAAAGTCCGGCCCGGGGGCCAATTGCAGCCCACGTTTCGGTTTTTGGATATATATTTCTTTTTAAGCCCTCAACAAATCCCTGAGCGCCGCACATTCAGAGGTTGCATTCATGTCAATGGTGGGGCTGCATTCATTTCAACAGTAAAGCTGCATTCATGGCAATGGTGAGGCTGCATTCATGGCAATGGTGAGGCTGCATTCATGGCAATTGCAAGGCTGCATTCAATGCAATGGCGAGGCTGCATTCATGTCAATGGCGAGGCTGCATTCATGGTAATGGTAAGGCTGCATTCATGGCAATGGTGAGGCTGCATTCATGGCAATTGCGAGGCTGCATTCATGGCAATGGCGAGGCTGCATTCATGTCAATGGCGAGGCTGCATTCATGGCAATGGCGAGGCTGCATTCATGGCAATGGCGAGGCTGCATTCATGGCAATGGTGAGGCTGCATTCATGTCAATGGCGAGGCTGCATTCATGGCAATGGCGAGGCTGCATTCATGGCAATGGTGAGGCTGCATTCATGGCAATGGTGAGGCTGCATTCATGGCAATGGTAAGGCTGCATTCATGGCAATGGTGAGGCTGCATTCATGGCAATGGTGAGGCTACATTCATGGCAATGGTAAGGCTGCATTCATGGCAATGGTAAGGCTGCATTCATGGCAATGGTGAGGCTGCATTCATGGCCATGGTGAGGCTGCATTCATGGCAATGGTGAGGCTGCATTCATGTCAATGGTAAGGCTGCATTCATGGCAATGGGAGTCCTACAAGGGAATTTGTGGCACAAGTGTTCATAGAAACCATCAATTTCTATATCTAATGCCCACCCAGTAGAAAAGCATGCTGGGAATTGTAGTTCCAATACATTCCAGAGACTCTGCACTTACCCACCGACACTAGGCTGCAGGGAAATTGAACCAACGGGCCGCATTGTTAGTTCCTTTCCATTACCGACAAGCAGAGAAATGACATAATTAATTGCTATTTAGTGAATCCACTTTAGGAAGCAATGGGGTTAATTAAGCCAAGATCTGAAATTCAGGCAACATAAGTTGTGCGGCTCGTTAATGAGAACTACGGAGAGATTATGAGGGAGGGCTGAACAGAGCGCTGAAAGAGCAGTGTGATATAGATTCAGAGCATTAAATTGGCCCTGCTAAGAGCTTCGTATGGCAGCTGTGTGCCCCTCTGGTGCCCCTACAGAGCTGCGTCTCACCGGCCGACAGACCGCGCCTCTTCTTCTTAAAGGGGCAGAGATACCGAAAAACGCCAGGACCTTAGAAACCGTTCTGACCCATAAGATAATTATTTCATGGTCCTCGTTTTTTACAGCCATAGTTTATGTTAAATTTTCTCAGCTTGTCACTGTGCTGTGGTGCCGCCCACTACAGACCCTGGAAACCATTGATGGTCCTTAGAATTACAGTGGAACCTTGGATTACGAGTATAATCCGTTCCAGGAGAATGCTCGTAATCCAAAGCACTCGCATATCAAAGCGAGTTTCCCCATAGAAGTCAATGGAAACGAAAATAAATAGTACCGCATTGACTTCTATGGCATACAATACTGCATGTGGTCAGAGGTGGGGGGGGGTGCCGGAGAGCCTTGGAAATATTTGAAAAGGCTTGGGGCAGCTCGGCTGAACTCGGAAAGGCTCGGGAATGGTGTATTTCCGAGTTTTTCCGAACGGCTCGAATCGGCTCGGCTCTGGCGCCCCCCACCTCAGGCCAAACGCAGTATTGCACACAGCTGTGGCTTAAATCCTGCTAGTTTTGCGAGACAACACTCGCAAACCGAGTCAGGATTAAAAAAAATACAGTGCTCCTATTGCAAAACGCTTGTTAACCACGTTACTCGCAATCCGAGGTTTCACTGTACTGTAAACTACATTAGTGAGTTCACCGCTGCTAATGCGCTCCAATGAAGCTGCTGGCAGGACTTTTTCTGATGCCCTGCCAGCGCACCGCTCCAGTGTGAAAGCCCTCGGGCTGTCACACTGGATACAATAGAGCAGCTGTTTTAGAGCGAATTGCAGGCGCTATTTTTAACGCTATAGCGACTGCAAAATGCGCTCAGTGTGAAAGGAGTCTTAAAGACGGTCCTGTTGATGGGGGAATTGTGCAAGTTTCTTTCCTGCAACCAGTGGTTGTAGAAAAGAAATTCGCACTGTTCATGGCCTGCCAGTTGTATAGACTGTGCCAGCTTTTGAGCCAATACTCATTTTCTCCCCAGCTCTGTCTCCTGAAGACCCTTTGCTTCCCCCAGTTGTGGCCATGCCTTTCCGGGTTGCATGATACTCAGGGCCGCCATCAGGAATTATGGGGCCCCTTACACAGCTTCATGCATGGGCCCCCTGGAGCAGAGAACCGGGGGCCTTTAAAAAAAAAAGAAGAAATAAAGAAAAATATATATATAAAAAAGGGTGTAGCCATTCGACCTCTGGGCCCTTTAATAAAAAGAAATAAAAAATATATATAAAAAAAAATATATATATATATATATATTTTTTTTTAAGGGGGGTTGCCATCTGGGGCCCTGGGCCCTTTGATAAAAATAAACCTCTGGGCCCTTTAATAAAAAACAAATAAAAAACAAAATATAAAAAAATAAATAAACATTTATAAAAAAAAAAAAAAAGAAGGGGGGGGGGTTGCCATCCAGGGCCCTGGGGACCTCTGGGCCCTTTAATAAAAAATAAATAAAAAAAATATATAAACAAAAATAAAAAAAATAAACATTTCTAAAAAAAAATTTAAAAAAAGGGGGTTTGCCACATGAGGCCCTGGGGATCTCTGAGCCCTTTAATAATATATATATATATATAAAAATAAATAATATAAAAAAATATTATTTTTTATAAAAAAAAAAAGGTTGGTTGCCATCTGGGGACCTCTGGGCCCTTTAATAAAAAAAATAATAATAATATATTAAAAAAATATATATATTTTTTTATTTAAAAAAAAATAAAAAAAAGGGGGGTTACCATCTGGGGCCCTGGGGGCCTCCGGGCCCCTTACAGGTGTACTGCCTGTACCCCCCTGATGGCAGCCCTGATTGATACTCAACAACCTTCCTGTGAGCCCAGGTTGTCATGTACACATCTATCCCCAGGTAGTGACATCACACAACCTTGGGGGGAAGTCCAAAAGGAACACTAGGAAAAGCCAAAACAGAGGTCGCGCCAGCCTTGGGCATTACATTTATAAAGACTTTTATTGAAAAAATAAAACCGATGTGTTCTCACAAAGAGCATATGATATCAAGCTCATCAATGTCCACAGGGTCCCGCATTGTCTGTCAACTGTGCGAGTCCCAACAGGGGGAGACGCTCCAAATGTCTGATGCGTTTCAAGGGTAGCCTCTTCCTCAGAGCCAAATCATAATAATGCATTATCCGTATCTACTGTACCCTCGAAACCCGCCAGCAAATCGGAGAGTCTTCCCCATGCTGGGACTCGCACAGTTGACAGACGTTGCGGGACATTGTGGATATCGATGGATTTGATATCTCATGCTGTTTGTGAATACACATCAATAAAAGTATTTATAAAGGTAATGCCCGAGGCTGGCGCGACCTCTGGTTTTGCTTTTCCTAGTGTTCCTTTTGGACTTCCCCAGTCCTGAGGGAGCTGCAAATCCTTGCTCCTATTTTCAGTTGTTGAAGATCAAAGACTTTTCATTCTTGGAACATTTATATCGAGCGCAGGACATTTCTCGTTTTGTCTGCAGTGACATCACACATTACAATGTGAGCATCGTTCTATCTGGCGGTGACAGGTGGCCAACGCTGATGTCGGAGAAGACAAAGAGGACCACACACATCAAGTGACTGGTTGGAATTCTACTGGAATAAAGTTGCACATGCTGAAAATGTTTTACACCCTAGTGTTGTATTGCATTATCATGCATACACTATATTGCCAAAAGTATTGGGACGCCTGCCTTTACACGCACATGGGGCCAGATTCACAAAGAGATACGACGGTGTATCTCCTGATACGCCGTCATATCTCTGAGTTCTGCCGGTCGTATCTATGCGACTGATTCAGAGAATCAGTTACGCATAGATATTCCTAAGATCCGACAGGTGTAACTGTGTTACACCGTCGGATCTTAGGCTGCAATTCCAGGCCGGCCGCTAGGTAGCGTTTCGTTTTTTTTTACGCAACGAATATGCAAATGAGGAGATACGCCGATTCAGAAACGAACGACCGCCCGGCGCTTTTTTTTTTTACGTCGTTTGCGTTCGGCTTTTTCCGGCGTATAGTTACCCCTGGGTCTATGAGGCGCAGCCAATGTTAAGTATGGCCGTCGTTCCCGCGTCGAATTTTGAAATTTTATGTCGTTTGCGTACGTCCATTCAGAAAACAGGTGGACGTAAGTTACGCTCACGACCAAACCAATGACGTCCTTGCGACGTCATTTGGAGCAATGCACGCCGGGATTTTTTAGGGACGGCGCATGCTCAGTTCGTTCGGCACGGGGACGCGCTTCATTTAAATGAAACACGCCCCCTACCCGCCGAATCTGAATTCCGCCGGGTGATTTACGCTACGCCGCCGCAACTTTACAGGCAAGTGCTTTGTGAATAAAGCACTTGCGTGAAAAACTTGCGGCAGTGTAACGTAAATCAAATACGTTACGCCCGCCCAAGAATACGCCCATCTACGTGAATCTGGCCCATGAACTTTAATGGCATCCCAGTCTTATGCTTGTGATGAAAAAAAAACGACATTTTTAAAAACGTCATTTAAAATGACCGTGTGTGGGGAAAACATTGTTTTATGTCTTCTGAAAAACGACAAAAAAAAAAAAATTCGAGCATGCTTCAATTTTTTATGTCGTTTTTCAAAACGTTGTTTTTTGTGTCATAAAAAATGACCGTGTGTGGGCTAAAATTACATTTAAAACAACGTTTTTAAACCCGCGCATGCTCAGAAGCAAGTTATGACGCGAGCTTGAATGGAACAGAGTGCCGCCGTACGTGCTGAACGTAACCGCGCTTTGCTGGAGCATTTTGAAAAAACGATGGTGTGTAGGCAACGTCGTTTTTTAAAATGAAGTTTGAAAAAGGGCGTTTTTTTTCAACACAAAAAATGCATAGGTGTGAATCCAGCCTAAAGGAGAACGCCAGGCGTCAGCGGAGCGGCGATCAGATAAGTAAAAAAATAATTCCCAGCCCCCTAGACAAGCATGATTTAACCCTTGCAGTGCGGAGTCAGCCTCACCACAAGGGAAGGTTTTTACTTCCTCCGGAGTTGGGCTTTAAATCCACACCTGAGAACAAACTGCACCCCCCCCATCCATACATCTCTCTGTAAATTAATTCTCTTTTCCCCGACAGCTGCAACCCATCCGCCGCTTTTAGTCTCCCGCCGCTCAGGCGGTGTTCAGAACCAGTTCTCCCGCACACTTGTAATACACATAATTAGGGAATTCGATGGAAAATGAGGCAGATCATTGCGCGCTGCTGTTACACGGCGCGAATCATCGGAAAATGGTGCTGCAGGGCGGCGTTTGGGGATATAAAGCATAATATTTGCTTCTGGGTAGCGACACGGCTCAGCGTGCTGCAGAACCGCGCGGCAAAGCCACAGCGGGGTGACAGGAGAAAGACGCACGGCGGGCACAGACGCACCGACACAGCCGGACGCGGGATCTTTACTCACTTCACAGAAATGTCATGTGATCAGTCATTGTGCAATCTGATGTTCCACCAGGGCTGGGTGTAGACCGTCTGAACTGGGGGTGCAGAAAAAAAGGGTTGGGGGGACATAAAATCAACACACATCACAAGAGAGCCTTCGCCCCCCCTCCACAAATAGCCCGACCTTCAAATCTTCACTCTGGATGCCTAAATAAACATTGTTCATAAGTTTATAGGAGATCGAGATACAAAGTAACATTGTTTATAAACATTGGAAGGTAACATTGTTTATAAACATTGGAAAGTAACATTGTTACTTTTGTTTCTACTCTGTTTTATTCATCTGCAGATCAAAGTGATGAGCTTCAATCTCCCCCAAATATCAGAGTCCCCTCATCACATCAGGGCTCCCCCCCTACACATTAGAGCCCCCCCTTCACACCAGGGTCCCTTCTAAACATCAGAATCATCTTTTTGCATTAAATTCTCCCCCATCACAACAGACACCCCCCCCCCCCACACCAATGTTCCCTCATTACATCTGAGCCCCAGTGCCTGGACAAGGTTATCTAGCGCCCAGGGCAAAGATGACAAACAGGCCACTCCCCCCCCAAGATCTATGAAGATTGTGTGTCAGCAAAAATCCCCTCCCCCCCCAAATAACATGTGAGTACTAATCTGTACACCCCCCAAGCATAAATTCCCCTTGAAATCCCAAATTATCCCCAAACAATAATTCACCCTATTTCCAGTACCCCCCCCATCTTTGCCCCCCCCCCATTCCCTTTGCAACTCAAATCCTCTCCCTCCCCAACCCCCTCCTAGCACAAATCCTCCACCCATCAAATTTTCCCTCTGACCACAAACCCCCTTTCCCAATCCTGCTCTTCCAGCATTCCCCCCCCCCTTTTCAGCTCAAATCCTCCTCAATCATCCCTACTAGCATAAATTCCCCACCCCCTCCCACTCCCTAATTACCCCTTGCTGACATAAATACCCCCTCTTAAATCACTCCTTCTAGAACAACCCCAAATCCCCCCCCCCCTTTCTAGCACACTTGCCCCCTAAGCATAAATTCCCTTTGAAATCCAAAATTCTCCCCAAACCATAATTCCCGGTACAAATCCCCCCCCCCCCAGTGGAATCCCCGACCCAGCGTAAATCTTTGCTCTTCTCCCACGTCTCCTAATCCTGCTCTTCCAGAACCTCCACCAGATCAAATCCTCCTCAGTCATCCCTACTAGCATAAATCCCCCCACTCCTCAATTACCTCTTGCTAACACAAATCCCCCCTCCCAAATCACCCTTTCTAGCACAACCCCAAATCACCCCCCTCCCCCTCCTAGCACAAATCCTCCACCCATCAAATTTCCCCTCTGACCACCAATCCGTCTCCTAATCCTGCTCTTCCAGAACCTCCCCCAGATCAAATCCTCCTCGGTCATCCCTACTAGCATACATCCCCCCACTCCCCAATTACCCCTTGCTAACACAAATCCCCCTCTCAAATCACCCTTTCTAGCACAACCCCCAAATCACCCCCCCCCCTCTTGCACAAATCCTTTCCCCTCATGCTCCCTCCCAGCACAAATACCCCTAAATCATCCTTCTTAGCACCCCCCCCCCAAATCACCCCAACACAAATCTGCTCCCTCCCCAAATTTCCCCTCCTAGAACAAATCTCACCCCCCCCCCATTTTTCCCCTCCAGCAAAAATCTCCCCACATCTTTCCTTCCACCACAAGAACCTGTATGGGAGAGAGAACAGCCTGAACCTCCTCCCAGCTCTCTCCTCCTCTCCAGCTTAATACTGACAGTAGTAACGTGCTGTCAATACTTCTGTCAGATTGTAGCGGCAGGAAGATGCCACGTGCTGCCCCACACCTCACATGATACCACTGTGCCCAGGGCAGCCGCCCCTCTTGCCCACCCCTAGTCCCAGTCCTGCTGTGCCCCCTTCACATTACAGCCCATCACATCAGTCTCCCCCGTCATATCAGATCCCCATCAACACCAGCGTAACCCTCATCACATGTGAGCCCCCTTCACATTAGCATCCCTCTTACACATTAGAGTCCCCCCTTCCCATTAGAGTCCCCCCTTCACATTAGTGTCCCCCCTTTACATTAGAGCCCCCCCTTCACATTAGAGTCCCCCTTACACATTAGACTCCCCCCTTACACATTAGACTCCCCCCTTACACTTTAGAGTCCCCCTTACACATTAGAGTCCCCCTTACACATTAGAGTCCCCCCTTTACATTAGAGTCCCCCTTTACATTAGAGGGCTGGGCACTGTGCAGCTGTGCTGACTCTGCATTACCAAGACTGAGCAGTGCCCCCCTGCCCCTTACCAATGTCACTGGTCCTGGGGGGGGGGGATAAATGAAATCTGGGGGGGGGGCTCAGCCCACCTCCAGCACCCTCCTCGATAAGGCGTTGTGTTCCACCCTTAGGCCGGAATCACACTAGTGCGTTGCTTTTTTGAGCTGCGTTGTCATTGCAGATTTCTCTAGAGGGTGTTCTGCAGATCAACTGCGGTTTAGCTGCAGATCAGGTGCGAATTTGGAGACCTGGGAGAACTTCCGGGTGAGAGGAGAGTGGGGGAGAATTGTATTGAGCTGAATGAGAGAAACTCCTGCAGAGAACTGAACACATGTGCGAATTAGATGCGTACCCATAGAAGATAATGGGACTGAATTCGCACCTGAGCCGCACCGCAAGACATAAAAACCGCATGCGGTTTGGAGGCAATACGCAGTGCGGATGCATCGCACATATGTGAACCAGCCTCATTGAAAACAATGTATTTTGAAATGTCCTGCGAATTAGATGCGGTTTAAACCGCACTCAATTCGCATAGGTGTGAACCTAGCCTTAGGCAATTTAATTTCATAGCAGAAAGCATTAGCGCTTAGGCTCTTTTTACACAATGTAGATGTGACGGAGCACGCACACATCGCATGTAGAACAGCCCATTCATTTCAATGGACTTCCCTACGTGCGAGAAACACGCAACAGAAGCCCCCGACCCTTTTGCAAAATCGCGCTGCACCAAAATGCAGAGTGCGGCAGCACCAGGAATTTTGGCGTTCACTGAAATACGATCGTTAGCAGATGCCTGTGGGTATCATTAAGAATTAATGGCCCTGCTGCATGTCTGCTAAAGGGCAGCGTGTTTCTCTGCGTGTCATTAAAGCGCACAATTTTGCACGCGTTCCCGACACCCTCAAAGCGTGAACTTTGCATACCCAATTTTTTTTTATTGAATTTAAGCTTTAATAGGGTAATGTGACCGTAAGTCCTTTTAATTATCTTCAAGGACCAGTTCACGGCTGAATCGCACAGCAACGCGGTTCGCGTTCCAATGTAACTCAGTGCGGTGCAGTTTTCAGCCTATTCATTTGCATGGGCTGAAATCGCATTGGATCGCACCAAAAGTAGTACATGCTTTACTTTTCAAAAATGCACTGCACCAGATTGAATGGTACTGTGATACCATGTGATCTAGTGCAGGCAAACGCATTGGCCCAGATTCATAACGGAGATACGACGGAGATTGCGCAGTCGTATCTATTCGACTGATTCTTAGAATCTGTTACGCATAGATATCCATTAGATCCGACAGGCGTAAGTCTCTAAACTAAACTGCATATTTTTGTTGCCCGCTAGGTGGCGCTTCCGTCAAATTCCGCTTTGAGTTTGCAAATTAGCTAGATACGCGAATTCCCGAACGTACGCGCGGCCGACGCAGTAAAGTTACGACGTTTACGTTAGGCTTTTCCCGGCGTAAAGTTGCCCCAGGGTATATGAGGCGCAGCCAATGTTAAGTATGGCCGTCCTTCCCGCGTCGAAATTTGAAAAAGTTACGTCGTTTGCGTAAGTCGTCCGTGAATGGGGCTGGACGGCATTTACGTTCACGTCGAAACCAATGACTTTCTTGCGACGTCATTTGGAGCAATGCACACTGGGATATTTTACGGACGGCGCATGCGCAGTTCGTTCGGCGCGGGGACACGCTTAATTTAAATGATACACGCCCCCTACCCGCCAAATTTGAATTCCGCCGGGTGATTTACGCTAAGCCGCCGCAACTTACTGAGCAAGTGCTTTGAGAATACAGCACTTGCCCGTGTAAGTTGCGGAGGCGTAACGTAAATCAGATACGTTACGCCCGCACAAAATTGCGCGGCTGTACGTGAATCTGGGCCATTGCGCTTGCAATCTGCATTTGGGTGCAGATCGCACACATAGTGCGTTTTTAATCGCGCTGCGGAAATGCGCACAGGTGTGCGCTAGGCCGCTAGCCCTAAATGTTTCGGTTTTATTAAACTAATGCCTGGTAATCCTGCCAGGATGGTTCTTGTCCAGGCACTTCCTGTTGTAGGGTGACAACACTCTTTCCTTGTCTCCCAATTGTGTTCTTGTGTTGTCACCCTGTTGCACGAGATTTTTTGTGAAAGTGGTTTTTAACACACATTACACAGACATACTTCACTGTTGTCACCATCAGGAAACCCATCCTGAGCTATGCAGTCACCCCAAGGGATTATGTAGAGACAAGTGGCTGCAGGAGATCAGCAGCACTGAGATGCAACAAAAGCAAAAACAAAAAAACACAGCAATTGTTATGATACCCCGTTCTTTACAAACAATGGGCCAGATCAGAAAGATGCGTTACGCCGCTCTAACTTTGGGCGCAAGTTCTGTATTCAGAAAGAACTTGCGCCCTTAGTTACGGCGGCGTAACGTATGTGTTGCGGCGTAAGGCCGCCTAATTCAAATGGGGATGTAGGGGGCGTGTTTATTTAAATTGTAGTTGACCCCCCGCGTTTTTGACGTATTTTTTGAACGGCGCATGCACCGTCCGTAAAATATCCCAGTGTGCATTGAATTAAATATGCGGCAAGGACGTATTGGATTCGACGTAAAGCCGTTTTCCGCAAACGACGTAAAAATGTAAAAAACTTGGCGCGGGAACGACGGCCAATACTTAACATTAGCTACGCCTCATATAGCAGGGGTAACTAACTATATGCCGAAAAAAGCCGAATGTAAACGACGTACAAAAATGCGCCGGCGGGACATACGTTTCTGAATCGCCGTATCTACCTAATTAGCATATTCCCTCACGTAAACATACGGAAGCGCCACCTAGCGGCCAGCCTGAAATTGCAGCCTAAGATACGACGGTGTAAGACACTTACACCTGGCGGATCTTAGGGATATCTATGCGTAACTGATTCTCTGAATCAGGCGCATAGATACGACAGCCGGACTCAGAGATACGCCGTCGTATCTCCTATCTGAATCCGGGCCAATATTTTTAACTTTTTGCTGTAACAAAGATGCCCAAAAAAATTTGAATAAAATAATTTCTTAATCAGTTTAGGCTGATATGTGTTTTTCTACATATTTTCTGGAAAAAAAAAAATCGCAATAAGCGTATTATTAATTGGTTTGCGCAAAATTTATAGCGTCTACAAAATAAAGGATAGTTTTATGGCATTTTTACTATAAATTTTTTTTTAATAGTAATGGCGGTGATCTGTGATTTTTAGTGGGACTGCGACATTGCGGCAGACACATCGGACACTTTTTTGGGACCGGTGACATTTATACAGTGATCAGAGCTAAAAATAGCACTGATTACTGTATAAATGTCACTGCAGGGAAGGGGTTAACACTAGGGGGCGATCAAAGGGGTTAAGTGTTTCCCTAGGGAGTGATTCTAACTGTGTGGGGAGTGTACTGACGGAGGGAGGAGAGAGATCGCTGTTCCTAATCACTAGGAACAGATGATCTCTCTCTACTCCCCTGACAGAACGGAGATTTGTCTGTTTACATTGACAGATCCCCGTCTCTCTCAGGAGCGATCACGGGTGGCCGTCGGACATTGCGGCCGCTGGCCACGTGGCATCGTCTCCGGGAGGAGCGCCCGCCCCCTAGTGGTCTTTCAGTGTCTCCCAGCACTCTCCGCATCTAAAGGGGGGGCAAAGATTTCTGCTGGGAGGGGAGATTTCAGTGGGTGGATTTGTACTGGAAGGAGGGGAATGTGCTTATTGCTTTCATGACGAGAAAAATGCAATTTTTTATTTGGTCGTTAAAAAAACGATCGTGTGTGGGCTCCAGAGCATTTTCCTCGACGAGAAAAATGGGCATTAAAAATGTTGAACCTGCTCTATTTTTTCTCATCGTTTTTCACGTCATCGTTTTTTCTCGACGAGAAAAATGGTCGTGTGTACGCTTATCGACTGGGGGAAAAAAACGCACATTCTCAGAAGCAAGTTATGAGAAGGGAAATTTGCATAACCAGCCAAAAGGTGGCGCCATTCGAATGGAACTTCCCTTTTATAGTGTCGTCGTACGTGTGTACGTCACCGCGCTTTGCTCGAGCATTTTTTATCACGATCGTGTGTATGCAAGGCAGGCTTGAGAGGAATCAGGACGAGAAAAACGTTGTTTTTTTCCATGACATGAAAAACGGGCGTGTGTACGCGGCATCAGATTAAGATTGTGCATGCAGATTAGTGCTCAAAGCAGCGTTTTGCATGTAATAGAATGCAATGGACCCGCATCCAAAACGCAAGTACCACGTTTTTCCTGCGTTTTTACCCCGATTTGTGTTTTTTTTTAACCTGTGTAAGCTGGTTGTTAAAGGAAATGTAAAAATATTAAATTGATGGAAAAAAAAGCAAATCGTGTCAAAATCGCGGTAAAAACGCAAGTCAAAAAACGCAGCAAGCACCGCAAAAACGCCAAAGCACATGCATAGGGTGAATCGAGCTTTACAGTGCGATTCTCATTGATGATGAGGGTGGGTAGGGATTTCCTGGGGGGAGATAATGAATAATTTAGACCGCAGAGATGTTCCATCTCAACGGAAGCTTTATGGGAATAATCACCGATCACCAGGAAATCACCAAATTCAGGACGCATTTTACCATATGTGCGTTGCGTCCCCCCCCCCATCCCCCGGATCAGACCTCCACATCTCCAATCAGCCAGGGCTGTCTTAATGAGAGGGCACTGCCCAGGGGCCCCAGCTGCATGGGGGGCCCCCTGCACTTTCCCCAAAGCAGCTGGTCCTTGAGCCCACCCTGCTCCAAAATTGGGGGCCCCATGAGAGTGATAGATACACAGGGGAGGCAGTCTGCCTCCTACCTACTTGATGTCTGTTTACCTGCACTGTCATTGTTGTAGGGGCCCTAGAGCATTTCTTTGCCCAGGGGCCCATGATGCTATTAAGACGGCCCCTGCAATCAGCAGGAGCTTATGCTTCAGAGAGGACGACTTCTGCGGCCGCGGACGGCGTGGCGATGCATTGGAGCGTGAGCAGATGTTTTGCCCCCCCCCCCCATTCTCCGGCTACATCTGTCTGTTTATGGCCCGACTTCGCAGAGCTCCAGCCGTGCATTGTGCTCCACAATCCTGCTTCTATGTATTGGCAACGTTTACCGGCATAAACAGGGCTCGATTATCCGGAATTGTCCGCGCTGGGTGTGAGCGATTGTCCTTTGTCGTTCTTGGCTTTGGGATAAGCCTCCCGCTGTGCGTTAGAATAACAGGCTATTTACAGCCGCAGCGGGAGCCTCTCCACACTCCAGAAGACAAACACGTTCCAGAGAGGCTTTCCCCCCCGATCCTGGGAGGACGAGGAAACTTCCGCGCCAACCGCCGTCTCGTCCTGATCATTATGGACGCCCACTGGAACCCGACCAATATAGAAATGACAGGGTGCAGGGATTGGTTTTTTTGTGGCACTTGGATTGATGCCAAGTTTTTGTTCATCGATAATCTTGTAAATAGCCAACAAAGCTGCTCTAAGCTCACCACACACGTGACAACCTGATTGTACAATCTCCATTAAATCTACCAACACCTATGTAGTGCATTGGCTTGCCTGATTGGATACAGATCGATAAACAACTTAAGGACCGCCTACTGCACATATACGTCGGCAGAATGGCACGGCTGGGCACAGGCACGTACTTGTACGTCGCCTTTAAGAGCCCAGCCGTGGGTCCGCGCTCGCGACCCGGTCCGAAATTCCCGTGACCGCGAACCGATCGCCGCCGGAGTCCTACGATCGTGTAGCAGTGTCACTGATCGTCTGTTCCCTGATATAGGGAACGACGATCAGTGATGTCACACCTACAGCCACGCCCCTCTACAGTAAGAATCACTTCCTTAGTGCACACTTAACCCCTACAGCGCCACCTAGTGGTTAACCCCTTCACTGCCTTGAAATTTTTACAGTAATCAGTGCATTTTTATAGCACTTTTTGCTGTGAAAATGACAATGGTCCCAAAAATGTGTCAAAAGTGTCCGAAGTGTCCGCCATAATGTCGTAGTCACGAAAAAAATAAATCGCTGATCGCCGCCATTAATAGTAAAAAAATAATATATATATTAATAAAAATGCCATAAAACTATCCCTATTTTGTAAACGCTATAACTTTTGCGCAAACCAATCGATAAACGCTTATTGCGATTTTTTTTTACCAAAAATATGTAGAAGAATACCGTATCGGCCTAAACTGGAGGATTTTTTTTTTATATATATATCTTTATATTTATTATAGCAAAAAGTAAAAAATATAAAAAAAAATTCAAAAATGTTGCTCTTTTTTTGTTTATAGCGGCAAAAAATAAAAACCACAGAGGTGATCAAATACCACCAAAAGAAAGCTCTATTTGTGGGGAAAAAAGAGCGTAAATTTTGTTTGGGAGCCACGTCGCACGACCGCGCAATTGTCAGTTAAAGCGACGCAGTGCTGAATCGCAAAAAGGGACAAGGTCCTTAACCTGCATATTGGTCCGGGTCTTAAGTGGTTAAGCCCTGGACCATTTGACTGGCCGAAGACCAGAGCACCTTTTTGCGATTTGGCACTGCGTCAATTTAACTGACAATTGCGTGGTCGTGCGACGTAGCTCCCAAACAAAATTGACGTCCTTTTTTGGAGGTGTATTGTCAGTTTGCTGCCTATCCTAGAATGCTCCGGAAGTCACGTGGCGGCCAACTGCGCATGCGCGATGCATTCCAAACGCAAATGCGATGCGTTCCAAACGCAAATGCGATGCGTTCCAATGCATTCACGACAGTACACAACAGTGAAACCTCGCTCGACATCCAGGCTCTTTCCTTAACATCCCCGTGGATTGGAGGATGTTAAAAAAAGACCCAGGAGGCCGAGCGAGCGGAGTGAGCCGTCCGAGGACGTGAGGCCAACTGGCCACTTTCCTCTAAATCCACGTCGCCCTTAATGCCGTGTTCACTAGTGTGTACTGTCGAAAATCCATTGGAACGCATCGCGCATGCGCAGTTGGCCCCCACGTGACTTCCGCAGCATTCTAGGATAGGCAGCAAACTGTGACACTACAGAGGCACAGATCTGGGGATTGGCTTTGCAGTGCGATAATGTCGGGGACATCATTGTGGATTGGTATGGGGATTATATAGGCAAAGCTGGGAACTGTAGTAGAAGAGATGTCTGTTGATCTCAGCGTGGCAGAACGCGGGTCGTTATCTGGGCTCGGGGGTGAGATGTGTGAACAAGATACACAGTACAGGAGGAAACAACTGGGAGATAAGAAGTTGATAATCACTGAGGATTATCACAGTAATCAGTAACGAGATAAGAGATAAACCTGGAGAGAAAAAGGTTGTGAAATTCTGCCCATTCGTTTTGTTTGGGGGGTCATTCACACCGCACTGAACCCGTTATCGCGTGCTGGCGCATGATCTGACCGCACATGGACATGCGCTGCAATGAAACAAATGGCGGAACTTGTGGCAGAGTCGTGTCCATGTCAGTGGGGTGTATACAAATCTGTTGCAGAATTGTATTTGTGACACAATGCTTACATGTACATCATAATTTACACAAACATGAAAAGAGGTCTTTTTTACCTTTATGTTCTTTATCGCCATTTAATTATTAATTATTGTCTCAAGAACATCGACTGACAGTTAGGCAGGCCATAGATGATGCAATCTCCTTTCCTGCAACCGTGAAAATAGTTTGATTCCCCCGCTGGCAATAATCGCGTGTTAAAATCCGACATGCTGGTTGTACCCAAGTCAACAGATGGATCGACTTGGGTACAATCAGCCTGCCCATAGGTGTGCGCAAGTGATGTGCCTGGGCACACCCTAATCCTGGGGTTGGCAACCTGTCAATGGTGGGCGGGTGATAGGTAAACCGCAATCCTTTCTTGACAATCCTCAGAACCTGGACAGTCGGCGGGGGTGGAATTTAGTGGAACCGATCTGTATTTTCCTCTTGCAGCAGCTGAAAGTAGGCTTCTCCTCCTCTCCCTTTTGTTAACATTCAGCTGCCACAGGAGGAAAAATTAAGGGATTGGTCCTAATATATGCCACCTCTCCTTTCCATTTTCCTCTTCCTTCTGTTGCCCGGGTCCTCCATTTGCACCCTTGCTCTCCTTTCCTCCCATTGTTTCAGGATGGAGAGCGGGGAAGAGGCCGGTAAATATGTCAAATGCATATGTGTTGAGCTTTGGGGTGCACACCCTAATGCAATAGGCTGCGCACACCTATGAGCCTGCCCATAGTTGGTTCGAATCTCAGCCGGTCCCTGCTGAACAGGCCAAGATTCGAACTGCAAAACTGAAAACGCACAAAAAAATGCACAGGTGTGAACCAGGCCTCCAGCCTCGTACACACGGCCGGTTTTCCCCGTCAAGAAAACTGCCAGGAGAGCTTTTGGCCGGAAAACCGGCCGTGTGTACGCTTCCTCGCAGTTTTCCTGACAGGAAAACTGCTGGGAATCCCGGTGAGAAAATAGAGAACCTAATTCCCGGCGGTTTTCCTATGGGGAAACACTGCGAGGGAGCATACACACGGCCGGGATTCCAGCCAAAGCTCTCCCCGCAGTTTTCCCTTCCTCATTGTTAGTTTTTTGCTCAGAAGTTGCTCTATTTCTTCTCTGTTCTGTTCACTTCCTGCTTGTCTGATTTTACTAATCACCGTGATGGGAGGCTTTACTGCGGTGGTCAGTGACGTGCTCGCCCCCTCCTGGGAACTACATCTGTGTGACAGGACGCTCTCTACGTGTTAGAGACTTCAAGGAGGTGTGAATTACTGGGCGTGCCGCAATGCATACTGGGAAATGTAGTTCTTACATGAACGAGCAACGCAAACCAGGAAGTGAATGAGAGAACAGAAACTAGAACTCCGGAGGTGATATAGATGAAGGAATTTAATAGGTATTTACTCGTTTTTTAACAGAATCATTACACTATTCTGTCTGTCTTGAAGACATTAATTTTAGGCAAAATTTTTTTTCCTTTACAACTCCTTTAAGGGTTTGTATATACTGCCGCCCCTTTGAAAAGTTTTCTGCTGTGCATCTCTTTTAAGAAGGCATATGACAGGTGGCAATTCCACGTCTTCACCTCCTGTTTTAACCTTCAAAATGCCCAACCACTTCACCCCAACCATGTACGTTGCAGGGTGGTTGTGGCACAGCCCTATTCACTTGAATGGGTCACGTTTTGGCGCCAGTGCCACCTGCTGAAACCAGCATGCTGTTTAATCTTTGACTTCCCACAAAACACGACACCATGCATACATAAGTGTCTGCATTCCCTCGTTCAGTCGGGTAGTCAGTAAAACCGCAGCTTAGCGGCCTGATTTTACCACCCTCTGGCAACTCGTTAGAGTGAGCCCAGAGGGTAAGCTGCCCAATCTACCTCTCTATTTAAACTGTGCCTAGACTGACATCGGGTGCTTGAGCAACAGGATGTGTTCCCAAGTGTCCCGACTTTCAGTTTCTATGTCTCTAAGCATTCTTGTGACCCTAGATGCCTCCAGAGATCCCTGCACCTTGAGGCCTCCAGTGACTCCATTATTTAGTCACTCATTAAGCTCTGTACACTCCTGTGACCCCATTGTCTCCAGTGACCCCTGCACTCTGTGCCTCTAGTGACCTCTGTATCTTCAAGGCCCGGGTTCCGGAGAAATCCTCTGACCTCGGTGCCTCCAGTGACTCTCTTATTCCCTCACTCCTGTGTGCTGCAAGAGATCCTCATCTCAGTGAACCTATAAGTGCTCTCATTGACCTCTCTAAATTCCTGTGACCCCACTGTCTCCAGTAACCTTTGCACTCTGTGCCTCTGGGGATGCCCATTGCCTTCAAGTCCAGTTCTCCTGATTTCTGTTGTCTCTGAGTTCCTGTGTTTTCAGTTATCAGCCTGGGCCCTGTCTCTGACCATGCTTGTCCACTGCCTGCCCTGACTTGTTGGCATGTGTCCCTGTAAACCTAGCTTCTTAGTACTCCCACAGACCTCTGTATACTCATGTGACCCCACTGTATTAAAAAAAAAAACTCTGCATTCTGTGTCCCCCATCATCTTCAAGATCAGTGTCCCCGAGTTTTGGCGTCTTCGAGTTCCGATGTTCTTGTCTCTTCAGTTATCAGCTTTGACCATGAATTTGACCACACCGCTGCCTGCCCTGACCTGTGTCTGAGATCCTAGCGTCTTAGTGCCCCCTTTGACCTCTGTACACTCCTGTGACCCCACTGTCTCAAGTAACCCCTGCACTCTGTGCCTCTGGTGACCCCTTTGTCCCCCCATTGTCTATAAGACCAGTGTCCTTGAGTTCCACTGTCCCTAAGTTCCATTGTTCTTTTCAGTTATCAGACTTGGTCCTGTATCTGACCACACTTGTCCGCTGCTTGCCCTGTTGGCTTGTGTCCTTTTGATCCTAGCATCTTAGTTCTCCCATTGAGCTCTAAATACGCTTATGACCCAACTACCTCCAGTAACCCCTGCACTCTGTGGCTCTGGTAACCCATGTCCCCCATTGTCTTCAAGTTCAGTGTCGTTGAGGTCTCTGTCCCCAAGTTCCTGTGTTTCCTGTATCTGACCATGCTTGGCCGCTGCCTACCCTGACCTGTGTCCCTGAGATCCTAGAAACGTATAGCCAGATTCAGAGAGATCGGCGTATCTTTTGGCCGGCGTAGCGCATCCCATTTGCACTACGCCGACTTAACATAGTGAGGCGAGGCAAGGCCAGTATTAACAAAGCACTTGCGCCGTAAGTTACGTTGGCGTAGTGAAAATGGGCTGGCGTAACCCCGCCAAATTCAAAGTAGGCAGGTAGTGAGCGTGCTACATTTAAATTAACCATGACCCCATGTAAATGAAGGGCCGTTCGTACGGAGCATGCTCAGAATCACATCGCAAATACTCCCAACGATACGACGGCTCAATGCGTACGACGTGAACCTAACTTACGCCCAGCCCCATTCACGTACGACTTACGTAAACGACGTAAAATCCGACGGCACTTCCGACGTCCATACCTTTGCATGGGCTGCGCCATCTTTTTGGTGGTTTATCTTTACGCCGGAAAAACGCCTTACGTAAACGGCGTTGCATACTGCGACGTACGTACGTTCGTGAATCGGCGTATCTTGCTCATTTACATATTCGACGCGTAAATAAATGTAAACGCCCGTAGCGGCCAGCGTAAATATGCACCCAAGATACGACGGCGTAGGAGACTTACGTTGGTCGTATCTTGGAAACAGTAAGGCGTATATCATTTTAAGAATGAGCGCAAAGATATGACGGCGCACATTTGGACTTACGACGGCGTATCTACCGATACGTCGGCGTAAGTCTCTCTGAATCTGGCCCTTAGTACTTATTTCTCTAGTAACCCCTGCACTCTGTGGCTCTAGTGACCCCAGGTTCCCTCTATGTCTTCAAGACCAGTGTCCCTGAGATGTCTGTTGCTTGCCCTGACCTGTAGGTCTATGTCTCTGTGATCCTAGCATCTTAATACCCCCCCATACACCTCTGTATACTCCTGTGACTCCACAATATCCAATAACACCTGCTTTCTGTGACTCTGGTGACCCGTCTCCCCCTATGTCTTCGAGACCAGTGTCCTCGAGTTTCGGTGTCTCAGCTTCCTTGTCTCTTTGGTGATCAGCCTTGGCCCTGTCGTTTATGTGCCGCCTGCCCCGACCTTTGGCCTGTTCTCATTTATGAGATTGCTTGTCGATTTGGTAGTTCATTCTGGTTCTTTCGCAGGACAGTTGCCATCTGCTTGGGTGAGTTTGAGGGTCGCAACCATGGAACTGTCCCGCAGCAAAGCCCAACACCCCATGAGGGTTGCGTTGGTAAATACCAGGCGGCTTGTTAGATTCTGCACCTCGGACCTTTTTAGGGCTCACACAAACCGTACAGACTGTCTACTGGCCCACAATCCCTCTAGTCCACATGTGTCAAACACAAGGCCCGCATGCTGAATCCGGTTCTCCAGGACATTTCATGTGGCCCTCGAACCTCTCCTGCAGCACATCTCTCATCTCTGCCCCCATCTTATCTCAGCAGTCGGCAACAGAACTCCTTAAGATCCTGCACTTCTCCGTGCAGCTACAGAGAGGCTCGTCTCAAACCCCCCTCACGTCTCGGCAGTCGGCAGAAGACAGGAGGACACAACTTCTCCTACAGCTCTCTGTTCAGACGCAGCACTCCCTCATCTCAGCCTCCACTACTCTCAGCATTCATCAGACTCCAGCAGGCAGTTGACTCCAGTCCTCTTCTGGTCCTCCTTCAGACCCTGCATTTTCTGCTTCCCATCTCTGGCCCCAGCTTCTCAGCAGCAGCACAAGGTGGGGGGCTGGGGGACACTGTGATGTAAGTGTAACGCTATCCCCTCAGGAGCCGCTGGTTAGATTTGGGATCGGCGTAATAATGTTACCTCTACGATGTGTCTAGGGATGATAATGGTGGTGTGAAGCAATAACGGAATGTCCAGGTAGTAGGATGACGTTTTTCAATGCTTTATTACTAGTCCAACATGACCAACAATCCAAATGAGGTAGATAGAAGTAGGTTGGTGAAAGGAGAACATGCACATTCAGGCCTATGGATAAACGGAAGCAGTCCTGCTTCTAATAGCAACTCTTTCCTCGTCGCCCATTCAGCCGAAGTGGGTAAAGTGCCCCCGGACAGGTCCCTCTCACAGGCCTGGCAGCCAGAGCGTCACTTAGAACTTCTGGGAAGGAACAAGTCTCGGCCACCGACTTGGCTCTAATGGAATTTTGAGGAGTAATGAGACCTCTGCCACAGGCCTAATACACGAAAACATGAAATAGTAGAGCGAATCCTCCCAGTCTCTAATTTGCCTGAATCTCCCTCAGGTAGACTTTCTTAGCTTGGAGTCACCAATAGTTTGCAGCATACAACCTGTCAGTGTCCAGTCACCCAGATCCCTGATGGTTCATCTAAGCCCTGTAGGATCACCTGCCTCCGGGCTCACCTCAGATCGACTCCCCACCGAACAGCACAACTCGCCTGGGATCCTCTCAATAAAGATGGGGGACCCAGTAAGTCACTGGGGCCCCTTGGCAGCATCAGTTGCTCCGGGGCAATGAAGGCCCAGAGTCGGGAACTCCACGCAGCACGTGCGCCCCGGCCTGGTAGGCCATATCGCCAGGGCCTGTGATGTTCGCACACCCTAAAGGTGGGTGCCGCACCTGGAACCCACGACGAACCCCGGAAAATGGTGTCTGCCACAGAAATACCCTCCCCCAGCATGCCCCGCAAGGGAAGCACTCCTCCAATTGGCTGCTGGGGAAAGGTGCCTCCGCCCGAACCCCTCTGGCGCCACCTGCCATGTAGTTCCATCTCTGGAGCACAGAATGACCCACAGGACAGTCCAGAACTGGCAACAGCCGAATTTAGCAAATCAATATGGTTGAGAGCAAGTAACTCTCTCATCCCCCAACTAAATTTGATATAGCACCTGTACTGAAAAGTACACAGGCGCTACACAAGGAAAGGTGGGGGAATCTTGACTTTTGATGGGGGGAGGGGAGGGGGCTACAGATAGAACCGATACTTTGAGGGCAACCATAAGGCTGCTTTCACATTGAGGCGTGCAGCCGCGGTGACGGTATAACCGCGCTATTTATAGCGCGGCAATACCGTCGTATTTACTGCGATATTCGGGCAATAGCAGTGAGGTTTTAACCCCCGTTGCGGGCGGTATTACCGCGCTTTCCCGTTGATTTCAATGGGAAGGCGCGGTATAGGAGCGGTGAACACACCGCTCCTATACCGCGGTAAAGATGCGGCTAGCAGGACTTTTGGTGCGCTCCTGCTAGCGCACCTCTTCAATGTGAAAGCCTTCGGGCTTTCATTGGTATAAAGATGAGGGATGGACAGCCGCACTCCAAACCAAACGGGTTGTCTTTATTCAAATCAACAGCAAGAACACAGCAGATCACAGCAATAGGAACAGGAGAATACCGACGTTTCGCACTGGCTTCAGTGCTTATTCATGGCTTATTCGGGCTTTCACATTGAACACTACAGGGCATGATTTTTCATGCGGTATAGCAGCGCTATTTTTAGCGCTGTACCGCATGAAAAACGCCTCAATGTGAAAGGGGCCTAATGCTAATGCGGCCTGCAATGAAATTTAGTTTGCTCAAGACAGTTACCTCGCATTACAGCCACACACAAGGGTGAAGATTGCGAAAATATAAAATCCGAGTTTAGGTCAGCATTAGATTCACAATCAACAATTTTCTCTCTACCGGCATGCTTAAAAAAAAAATGCAGCTATACATAAAACAAGATAAATAATTTGCAGGATTCGCCAGCGGCAGGAAATAAGTAAGCGGCTGAGCAGAGCGGCGTAGATTGGACGCGGTGAATCTAGCGGCTGCACAGGAGTCGGCGCTCCATTCCCTGGATCCTAATTGCCAGGAGCTCTCGCCGCCCCCCACCCCCTCCAGCTTATCTCCGGCAGCAGTGCCGTTCCTTATCTCCCAGACAAATGGCCTGCGCACACAACTCAAACAGCGCGAGTATTTATCTCTCTGACATGCGTGTCCCTGTTTGTTTTCTGCAGCCTTGAGACATCGGCTCAATCTTCCAACATTATTTAAGGCTTTGCCTGGCAGGCTCCTCGGGCGCTCTTCTGTGGTATTAATCAATTTCAGAGATGCGTTTATCACGCGGCGTAATAAATCCAGGCCTAATCAATGCCTATCTGGTGTTGACAGTGACAGAAATCTTCAGGAAAAGAAATAAACTTCAGGAAAGCAGGAAAGATACATGGCCGGCGAGAGGCTTTGTCTCTTAATCCCGCTGTTCCTGCATCCACGTCAACAATGTCGGCTTCTCCCGCTATCAAGGGGAATACGAAAGGAGTCGATAATACCGGCGCGGTTTTCAAAGTATTTTTTAATATTCCTGGGAATTAAATCTCCCAGAATTCCAAGTCCTGCAGCTTGACGTCAATTACATCTGAAGGTATGGGGATGACGTTGGAAGACCAATGAGCTGAAAAATAAACCACCCTGCCCCCCCCAGTGGCAGAATTAGGCCCATCCTTTTAGATTGTAAGCTCCCATGAGCAGGATCCTACTAAGGGCTCATTCACACCAACGCGTTTTTAGTTTTGCCAGAAATGCACTACAGTCCATTTAACATGGTTTCCTATGGGTCACATTCACAACTCTGGGCCAGATCCACAAACGAATTACGCCGGCGTATCTATTGATACACCGTGTAATTTCAAAGTTCCCGCGTTGTATCTTTGTTTTGTATCCACAAAACAAGATACGTCAGAATGAGGGATCGATCCGACAGGCGTACGTCTTAGTACGCCGTCGGATCTTAGGTGCATTTTTCCTGCGGCCGCTAGGTGGCGTTTCCGTCGAATTCCGCGTCGAGTATGCAAATTAGCTAGATACGGCGATCCACGAACGTACGTCAGGCCGGTGTATTTTTTTACGTCGTTTGCGTTCGGCTTTTTCCGGCGTATAGTTACCCCTGCTCTTATGAGGCGTACTCAATGTTAAGTATGGCCGTCGTTCCCGCGTCGAAATTTGAATTTTATACATCGTTTGCGCAAGTCGTTCGCGAATAGGGATTTGCGTAGAATGACGTCACCGTCGTAAGCATTGGCTTGTTCCGGTTAAATTTTGAACATGTGCACTGGGATACCCCCACGGACGGCGCATGCGCCGTTCAAAAAAAACTTTGTTTACGTCGGGCCACGATGCATTTACATAAAACACGCCACCCATCACATCGATTTGAATTGCACGCCCGTAACTTACGGCGCGCATTCTTTGAGGATTAAAAAAAAAAAGTAAGTTACGGCGGCGTAGTGTATCTTAGATACGCTACGCCCGGCGGAAATATGCGCCAATGTACGTGGATCTCTGTGTTTTCCCCGGGTGTGCTTTTTGGAAAGGGTAAAGCCTCATACACGATCGGACTTCCAACTGACTTTTCTGTGGATTTTTCTCCGAATGGGCGTTGGCCATGAACTTGGTTTGCATACACGCAGTAGGACTTTTTCAGCCAACAAACTCGAACGTAGTGACGTAATAGATGTACTACGTGGTTTTTCTGCTCTTTATCGCCACCCTTTGGGCAACTTCTGCTATTGCTGTCTGATCTTTAGCATTTAGCATCCTCCCCTTCTTCCACAGTCCTTAATCCATCTCCTGATAGCACAAAGCCTTGTGATCACTCTGCACATGCTCAGTTTGGTATATATTGCTAGAGTTTTTTTCTTTTTCTTGGGAGGGTGCATGTGATCAGCACAGGACCAATCAGCACTGTCCAGACAGAATGTCAGGGGTTCTGAAACCTCAGAGGACAATCAGGGGAGAATGAAAACTCCTCCTACAAGCTTTAACCAGACACTGATAGAAGTCACAAGACTGTTATATACTGCTGATGAGAAAAGGTATTTAGCAGTTTATATTTACTAAAATAAATGCATTTCCATGTTCTGTGTACTGGGGGAGACCATATATTAGTGAATGCAGGGTCATTTTAACAATCCCGAGTGTAATTGGGATTGTGATACTGTTGTGGGAGGCCTCTCCATGGCCGGCTGCCTCGTGCTCATCCTCGGGGATGTCCCCTCATACCTCTCCCTAAAAAAGGAGCGGGGTGTGGTGATTGTGTTCGGTACGTATTATCTGAACACTCTTGTCCTGATAAACGATCGTACATATTTTTGCAGGTGGTTTTAAACCTTTTTCGGCCGATAGCGGGGGTTAAAAGCGCCGAACACCTCCACAAAAATGATGCGCCCGCAAGCTAACCCCCTTTGGAAGAGCGATTCCCAAGAAAGGGGTTAGCTCTTGCGGGGAGCAGCTAAGAGCCACCGAGGGACCCCAGAAGACCAGGATCGGGGACAAAATGAAATATACACACACACACTACATCTTTACAACCTCTTTAAAGCGTCACTAAAGGAATTTTTTTTTTTAGCTAAATAGCTTCATTTACCTTACTGCAGTCCTGGTTTCATGTCCTCATTGTTCGTTTTTGCTCTGATGTTGCTGTAATTCTTCTCTGTTCTGGACACTTTCTGGTTGTCTGTTTCCTGATGACCACAGTACTGGGAGATTCTAGTTTCATGTTCCAAACCATCACTTCTCTATGGCTCTGTATAGCACAGAGGCAGGATAACATACAAAAAGCCTTTTAGTAAGGATGAGCTCCAGCGTGTTCGCATAGTACACGCGCAGAGCCTGACAGGAAGTGTGCACGGCGCTGCGCTAATCACATCCAGGGACACATTGTCCCGATGCTCGGCTGCAGAGATCGGGAAATGTCTCCCTGGCTGTGATTAGCGCAGCGCCGTGCAGACTTCCTGGCGGGCTCTGCACGTGTACCATGCGAACACGTTGGAGCTCATCCTTACCTTTTAGCAGTCAGATCTCTCTGCAAGGAAATCAGAGGGTCCATCCCGTGTGAAATGAACCAGTCCGCAGATCATCAAATTTTGGGTTAGAGATGAATTTGGAGGATGCCCAAGCTCATTTCTAGTTGTTATTACAATATGCGTTTCAGAACTGGCCCCAAGAATCACAAGTGATGCTCAAAGCGCGCAGCATTAACTACTTTTGGCGAGCCAGCCAGACCAGTCCACCTTGGTCTGCTGTACCCTCCACACAACCCAACTGTAGTCCGGTACTGATGAAAATCCTGTATCAGTAAACAGGCTTCTATCATCTGTGGACCAATTTAAACTTCTAAACATGCTGACATAAATCACACAGTGATAGAATACCCCGGGAGACAAAACGGCGATGGGTAATTAAAAACACATTTTGCCATTGAATATCAAGAACGCAAGCTTCTTTAGTAACGAAAAATTCCCTAAAGACCACATCGGTAAACAAAATAGCAGTTATTTACACTCTGATGTGCGACGGTTCAGACTCTGCCAGGCTTTTAAAGTTGTTTGGCTTCACTTAGGAGATGGATCGGATGCCCAGGAACACATCTCGTACATTAATGAGGTATCCTCCATACACGACTATCATTTATTCCTAATGAAAACCCATCCAGAGCTCTTGTTGTGGGTCACACCATCTTTAATGAGAACGATGGGAAGGATTAGTCAATAGGTAATGGAGCGTCGCTGTCTTCGGAATGCTGTATTATAAGGAGAGGATTCTTGCAAGGGGTCACCTCTAAGAAGTGGCTGACGGGTCCCTCTGGCTTGGTGCCTCCTGGATGTTGAATGGCACTGTCTGCTTCCTTCACAACTGGAAAGCTGTCAGCGGCATCGTGCCCATGGGGGACCTCTGGGGCGTTACCTGCCACATGCGCTGTCATGTCTTGTACAAGAACAGGTGGGAGGGTCGGGGAAGGATCTGCGTTTTCAGCTGTGGCAGGTTGGCTGGGTGTTATCTCCACAGCCCGTATGAGCGCCGTCTCCTGCAAGTCCTGTGTTTCTGATTCCTCTGAGCTGCTGCCGCTCTCTTCCTCATCAGACGAAGTGCATTCAGATGAGGAACTGCTGGAAGTTTCAGACGTGATGATGGCTGCGGGCTGCCTGGGAACGCCGCCTGCAGTCTCCAGCAATTTCTCTTCCTCTTGTACCAGACTGGCAGCTTCCTCTAACTCTTCCAGCTCGAAGCCCAGGTCTGCTTTGGAGAGGCTGGCAGCCTGCAGCGAGTCTGCGAGACCTGCCAGTTTCTTGGACCTAATCGAGGAATGGGAAGGAAGAAAAAAAAAACGATTAGTGCCAATGGGTAGACAGATACAAAACACACACATTTAAGCAAGTTATATATTGCCTTTAAAAAAAAATCTCTAATGCATATTGAAAAAGAACTTCCATCTGTATTTTTTTTTTATAATCACTTTTTCTGCATTTAGGGCCCTTTCACGCGGACGTGTCCATGTAGGGCTCCGCTTTGCTCAGCTGGGATCGCTCCGTCGATCCCTACTGAGCAGGCAGATGACAGGTCTGTCTCTGCACACTGTGCAGGGACCGACCTGTTAGAGCGCCGCTCTCCTCTATGGGGGATCGGAAAAAGACAGACCGTAGAGTCATCCGATCCACTAGACCAGTGGTCTCCAAACTGCGGCCCATGGGCCAGATGTGGCCCTTCGCTTGATTTTATCTGGCCCTTGGGGTGCTTTTTTTATTCATTGGCACCAATGATGGGGCAGAATTTCTCCCAATGACCCCAATGATGGGGCAGAATTCCTCCCAATGACACCAATGATGGAGCAGACTTCCTCCCAATGATGGAGCAGACTTCCTCCCAATGATGGGGCAGAATTCCCCCCAATGATTGGGCAGAATTACTCCCAATTACACCAATGATGGGGCAGAATTCCTCCCAAAGATGGGGCAGAATTCCTCCCAAAGATGGGGCAGAATTCCTCCCAAAGATGGGGCAGAATTCCTCCCAAAGATGGGGCAGAATTCCTCCCAATGATTGGGCAGAATTCCTCCCAATTACACCAATGATGGGGCAGATTTCCTCCCAACGATGGGGCAGATTTCCTCCCAACGATGGGGCAGATTTCCTCCCAACGATGGGGCAGATTTCCTCCCAACGATGGGGCAGAATTCCTCCCAACGATGGGGCAGAATTCCTCCCAACGATGGGGCAGAATTCCTCCCAACGATGGGGCAGAATTCCTCCCAACGATGGGGCAGAATTCCTCCCAACGATGGGGCAGAATTCCTCCCAACGATGGGGCAGAATTCCTCCCAACGATGGGGCAGAATTCCTCCCAATGACACCAATGATAGGGCAGAATTCCTCCCAGTGATGGGGCAGAATTTCTCCCAATGACACCAATGATGGGGTCCAATGACACCAATGATGGGGGATTTTGTACTCCTGATGGCCACAGTCCGGCCCCCTTAAAGTCTGAAGGACATTAATCCGGCCCTTTGTTTAGAAACTTTGGAGACTCCTGCGCCAGACGGATGGAAAACAGGGTTTCCATCCGTCACACTTTAGCGTGATTGGAGCGGGTTGGATGTCACCGCTGACATCCGTCGCTCCATAGAGGTGCACGCAGCGTCTTTCCAGGTCTGCCTAAAAAACGGTCCGCCCGTGTGAAAGGGGCCTATAACAAATTTCAACTTACAACATAGAAATACACACTACACAAAATATTTACACACAGTCAGAATATCCGATTAAAAGCTCCCATCAGACTTTTTCCATCGGAAAATCCGACCGTGTGTACGCGGCATTATAGATTTGTTCTTTTCAGGTGTCTTTACACTGATACAAACTACTATGACTTACAATATTGTGATCACATCCAAACGAAAGCCTAAGGCCCCTTTAACAATTGTACGACTTTTTCTGCGACTTTGGACATCAGAGTCGCATGACAAGTCATATCCCATGATTCCCAATGATAACCATTCATGTATGTGCGACTTAAAGTAGTCCTTGTACTACTTTGGTCTGACTTTGATGCGAGTTGAGAATCATAGACATTAAGACCCCTTTCACACTGAGGAGTTTCTCAGGCAGTACAGCGCTATAAATAGCGCCGCTATACCGCCTGAAAAACTCATGCCCAGCCATCTCAATGTGAAAGCCCGAGGGCTTTCACACTGAGGCGATGCGCTGTTAAGAGAGAAAAAAAATCCACCAAGTCTTCATTGGGTGGATATACAAGCTGTCCCATTGATGGCCAGCCATAGAGAACAGACTCATTTGTTATTCTCTTAAGGCCATTCATTCTGTCCTTGTG
This sequence comes from Rana temporaria, assembly GCF_905171775.1. Taxonomy (NCBI): domain Eukaryota; kingdom Metazoa; phylum Chordata; class Amphibia; order Anura; family Ranidae; genus Rana; species Rana temporaria. Next base: position 22,689,010 of record NC_053495.1, on the reverse strand, counting down.
ATTAACCTGTTTAAAGCTATAAAATTGTCAGTCAACAGAGCAGCCACACAGATTTATTACTGGTGTGTGAGAGATAACATTATGATTAGTGAAGCGTTTTGCTGTTTAGTCCAACCATATAGATGTGATACTTCCCTGCAAGACTACCTGCCCTCCAACAGCCCTGAGTCACTTTAATCTGTCTATATTCTGCCTTCCCCGGTTCCTCCTTTACCCCCATTTTTTTTTTAAATAAAACCTTAATTTTCATTACAAACCTTAATTTGGACCCATGTGCTTCTCCATGCAAAGTAGGTAGGTAGATCATGGCTGGTGGAAGGGGCCAGGTACTTTTCATAGCTTCCTGAAAACATGCCAGCACCTAAGGCCCCATTCACACTGGGGGCAGGGGCAGCATCTGCAGTAAAGCACTGCTATTTTTAGCAGCGCTTTAGCGTCAATTTTGCTGCGCTATTTGGTCGCCTATCTGGGTGTTTTTACCCCCGCTAGCGGCCGAGAAAGGGTTAAATACCACCGCAAAGCGACCTCTGCAGAGCTATAGAGGGGGAAAAAAATTGTTTATTCTCTACGAAGATGGTTCACATCTCCAGTCCAATTCGCCTGAAGCCAAATGCCTGAGGCTCAAAAAAGTTCTGGAGCTTTTTTTATCGCTCAAATCAGGCAGATTTGAGTGTTTTTGGCGGGTATTTATTCCCATAGAAATGGATAGAAAAGTGCCATTTGCGCGTTTTGTTGCGCATCTGCGCGCAATTTTTGTACAACATAAAAAAGCAAAAATACACAAATAAATAAATGTAAACTAAATTTACAAATAACGAAAAATCATCATAATTATATAAAATCAATAATACCTTTAAAAATATTTATAAATAATAATTGCTATTTATTTTGTGTTGGGGTGCCGAGTTATCTATTATTTTTTATTTTATTTTTAGGGGTTAATTATTTATTCTTAGTATTCATTTATTTATGATTACTTTTATTTTTTTTGTATTTTACATGTATTAATAATTACCGTTTTAGAGATCGATCTTCTCCGCCGCTTCCGGGTATGGGCTGCGGGACTGGGCGTTCCTATTTGATTGACAGGCTTCCGACAGTCGCATCCATCGCGTCACGATTTTCCGAAAGTAGCCGAGCGTCGGTGCGCAGGCGCAGTATAGAGCCGCACCGACGTTCGGCTTCTTTCGGCTACTCGTGACGCGATGTATGCGACCGTCGGAAGACTGTCAATCAAAATAGGAACGCCCAGTCCCGAAGACCATACCTGGAAGCGGCGGAGAAGATCGCTCTCTAAAACGGTAAGTACTGCTTCGATTTAAAAAAAACTACCCGATTCCCCTTGACAAAATGAGCATCAATCTAATGTTAAAAATATTTTTTTCGGGTGAACTCCCGCTTTAACACCTTAACCAACAATAAAATAAAATAACCCTATGTCAGGAAGCTAGTTCAGCTAATACGAATTCTCATACAGCTAATGCAAATTCTTCTGCAGCTACTGCTCATTCGCTAAAACCGATTCTCATGCAGCTTATGCAGAAGAATTTGCATTACCTGTATGAGGATTAGTATTAGCTGAACTAGCTTCCTGACATAAGGGTTATCTATTGATGTTATTTTTGTTCAGGTAAGTACCAAGTACTACTAATTAATAAATAAATAAATGTAAGATAAATAAAAATAATCATTAATAAATTCAATAAAAGAATACGAATAGTAAATAAATACTTGACCCCTTATCCTAACCCCTGTAAGTCGCACATCTATGGTGTCCTACTGCAATAGATGAAGTGGCAACCTCAGCCTGGACTCTCACCAGGCCATGCATCCAATGCATTTCACTCCGCCCCGGGGCTTAGTCATCCCAATAACTAAGCTCCAGAGGCTGAGTGAAACGCATTGGGGCGTGGCCTGGTTGGAGTCCAGACTGAGGTCGCCACTCCATTCATTGAAGTAGGACACCATAGATGTGCGACCTCCAGGGGTCACCCTTCCTTTCTTGAACCTTTGCAGGGGCCAGGAAGGGCTCCATCCCCTGTTAGGGTCAGGATCAGGGTTAGGATTTCCCCTTCAAGAATAAGGTTAGGACTCAGGAATTGGAATAGGGACCTCCCCCAGAGGTTAAAGGTCAGAAGGCAGGTTCCCAAAGGAGCATGTGCAGAGCCTTGGTGTCTCTCTGCACATACTCAGCACAGGGCCAATCCGCAATTTTAATGCATTTTTTGCTGTGAAAATGACAATGGTCCCAAAAATGTGTCAAAATTGTCTGATGTGTCCGCCATAATGTTGCAGTCACGAAAAAAAAAAAACGCTGATCACCGCCATTAGTAGTAAAAAAAAAAATAAAAAAAATAAAAAATTAATAAAAATGCAGCAAAACTATCCCCTATTTTGTAAACGCTATAATTTTTGCGCAAACCAACCGATAAACGCTTATTGCGAGTTTTTTAACCAAAAATAGGTAGAAGAATACATATAGGCCTAAACTGAGGAAAAAACATGTTTTTTTTTATATATGTTTTTGGGGGATATTTATTATAGCAAAAAGTAAAAAATATTGAATTTTTTTCAAAATTGTCGCTCTATTTTTGTTTATAGCGCAAAAAATAAAAACCGCAGAGGTGATCAAATACCACCAAAAAAAGCACTATTTATGGGGAAAAAGGACGCCAATTTTGTTTGGGAGCCACATCGCACGACCGCGCAATTGTCTGTTAAAGCGACGCAGTGCCGAATCGCAAAACCTGGCCTGGGCATTTAGCTGCCTAAAGGTCCGGGGCTTAAGTGGTTAATGCATCAAACTGCACCTGGTGTGAATGTGCCCTCATTGCTTTGGGTGTATTGGTGGTTGGGACCTAGAAGGGGCATCTGTTAGTTTTCTTGCAACCGGTCAGCCAAGAAAGTGACCCAGCCTAACGGTCTTGTGAGCTACAAACAGATTTCTTCTTTGAAGTGTGTTACTGCAGCCTGTGTCCTGACAGGAAGTGAAGGGAAATCACCCCGGTGGGGACACGGCTCACAAATGAAACCTGGCAAAGGTACCGATGTACTCCAGCAATGCCGGGTAATATAGACGCTTCATTTGTAGCTTTCGTACTTTTCACACTGATCTACATGACCGGCTCACTGAGTCCCGCGTTCTGCTCTGCGCCTTGTCCTGGCCTCCCGGCACGCGGATACTTTATATTCTAAGCGTCATGTTATGCCTGAGATGAACGCGAGGATCTGTTTGCAGTTATAAGCAGCTGGATGGATCACAAGTGGCCCTTTCCAGGGGGAGACTGAGAATAACAACGTTTAATCCCGGTTTCCTCTCATTCCATTCCTGTGACATTACCGGGCTGGAAATAGAAGAAAGACAAGCAACCAGCAGAAGATTAAGCAGCTCCAGCTCTGACCTAAAATGAACATGTGAACGAGGGGTTTGGGCGGCTTTTGGCACTGGAGACACTACAAGTCCCAGGGTTCTATAAAAAAACACATTTGGCTGATACACACTCTTAGGTAGATTCAGGTAGATGTGCCTACACTTACGGCGGCGTAGCTTAGCGTGTTTAGGCTATGCCGCCGTAAGTTAGCTAGGCAAGTACATGATTCACAATGTACTTGCCTGCTAAATTACGGCGTAGCCTAAAGCGGGCGGGCGTAAGGGCGCCGAATTCAAATGTGTGTAAGGGGGGCGTGTTTTATGTCAATAAGGCTTGACCTTACGTTTTTTCCTTACTGCGCATGTGCCGGGCGCCTACAATTCCCAGTGTGCATTGTGGCCAAGTACGCCGCACGGGTGTATTGATTTTGATGTGGACGTAAATCGCTATTCGCGGACGACTTACGCAAACAACGCAAAAATTTCGAATCTCGAAGCGGGAACGGCGGCCATACTTTAACATGACTATTCCATCTAATAGATGGAATAACTTTAGGCCTGATAATGGCTTACGGAAACGGCGTAAATGTACTGCGGCGGCTGGGAGTACGTTCGTGAATCGGCGTATCTAATTCTACGCCGACCGCAATGGAAGCGCCACCTAGTGGCCATCCGAAATATTGCAATCTAAGATAGGACGGCGCAAGCCGTCGTATCTTAGATATGTTTAAGCGTATCTCTGTTTGAGAATACACTTAAACATAAGTCGGCGTAGATTCTGAGTTAGGTCGGCTTATCTACTGATAAGCCGGCCTAACTCTTACTACCTATTTGGGCCAGATTCAGAGAGATCGGCGTATCTTTAGAGTGGCGTAGCGCATCTGATATGCGCTACGCCGACAGAACATATAGAGGCTCGTACTGTATTCACAAAGCACTTGCTCCCTTTCTTTCGCCGGCGTAACGTAAAATGGCCGGCGTAAGCCCGCCTAATTCAAAGTAGCAAGGCAGTGGGCGTGTTGTATTAAACTTAACCGTGACCCCATGTAAATGCATGGCCGAACGAACGGCGCATGCATGCTCAGAATCACATCGCATATACTCCCTAAGATACGTCGGCTCAATGCTTTCGCCGTGAACGTAACCTACGCCCAGCCCCATTCACGTACGACTTACGCAAACGACGTAAAATCCGACGGCTGTTCCGACGTCCATACCCCAACATGACTTACCCCTGCTTTATGAGGGATAACTATACGCCGGACGTAAGCCTTACGTAAACGGCGTAGCTTACTGCGACGGGCGCAAGTACGTTCGTGAATTGGCGTATCTAGGTAATTTACATATTTGACGCGTAAATCAACGGAAGCGCCCCTAGCGGCCAGCGTAAATATGCACCAAAGATACGACGGCGTAGGAGACTTACGTCGGTCGGATCAAGCCGAAATTCAGGCGTATCTAGTTTCAAGAATACGGCACAGAGATACGACGGCACATCCTACAACTTACGCGGCGTATCAACAGATACGTCGGCGTAAGTTGTCTGTGAATCCGGCCCTACATTACCAAAAGTATTGGGACACCTGCCTTTACACGCGCATGAACTTTAATGGCATTCCAGTCTTAGTCCATAGGGTTCAATATTGGGTTGGCACACTCTTTGCAGCTATAACAGCGTCAACTCTTCTGGGAAGGCCGTCCACAAGGTTTAGGAGTGTCTATGGGAATGTTTGACCATTCTTCCAGAAGCGCATTTGTGAGATCGGTATGGTTGTGTATGGTTAGCTTCAAAACAAAGTAGAGCGATCTGAATAGTGCCAGCTCTTCAGGAGTGATGGCCTTTGCCTGGGTACTGTGACCCGAACTCCGATGGGAGTTGAATTACCGGCTTCTATGCTCTGATCAAGTCGCTCCTTTGTGAGTACAATGTATCTTTATTTTATTAATGAAGAGTGTTCTATCTGCTCTGTATAAATTTCACTCTTCCTACAATAATTATGTCTGGACTGTCGTCTTCCAGCAGAGCTGCAGCTTGGTTGGTCAAAGGTCATTACAATATCCGGCCATCCTCTAAATGAAATGGCGCTGTGATGTAGGCCCTCGAGATTTGCTACACACACTATATTGCCAAAAGTATTGGGACACCTGCCTTTGCACGCACACAAACTTTAATGGCTTCCCAGTCTTAGGCCCATTTCACACCTATGCATTTTTAGGGCTTTTTTGCATTTTTCAGATTTGCACTACAGTACATTAAACATGGTTTCCTATGGAACACATTCTGTAGTGCAAATCTGCAAAAAGCACAAAAAATGCAAAGGTGTGAATCAGGCCTAAGGCCCCTTTCAGACGTGCGGACCGTGGGCCAGATTCTCAAAAGAGATACGACGGTGTATCTCAAGATACACGTCGTATCTCTGTTTATGGCCCCGGGTATCTATGCGTCTGATTCCTAGAATCATTTACGCATAGATACGGCGTAGATCCGACAGGTGTAAGTCACTTACACCGTCGGATCTTAGATGTAATTCTACGCTGGCCGCTAGGTGGCGTTTATGTTCATTTCTCATTTGACTATGCAAATGAACCTGATACGCCGATTCCTGAACGATTTTGTGCCGCCTCGTCGTCGTTTCCGTAAGCGTAAGGTTACCCCCTGCTATATGAGGGGTAACCTCACGTCAGTCCGCCATATGCCATATTAAGTATGGCGTCGGGTCAGCGTCGTCTTTTTCCGTTGTTTTACTAAGTTGTTCGCGAATAGGACTTTACGTCAATGACGCTCACGTCGGCTTCATTGACGTTTTCCGTCGTGAGCTGGAGCATGCGCACTGGGCCATTTTTACGGCCGGCGCATGCGCAGTTCGATCGGCGCGGGGGCGCGCTTAATTTAAATACAAGCCGCCCCCTTTGAATTACGCGGCCATACACACTACGCCGCCGCAAATTACGGAGCAAGTGCTTGGAGAATACGGCACTTGCTCCAGTAAGTTGTGGCGGCGTAGTGTAAATGGCTTACACTACGGCGCCGTGGATTCTATGTGAATCTGCCCCCGTATGCCCGCTTTTTCATCCATCCGTTTGCGGATGAAAAAGGGACATACATTGGTCCCTATGTGATTGCGGGTGTCAGCAGATAAACATCCACTGACACCCGTAATCACCCGCCTCCACAAAGATCCGATTTTGCAGACGGAAGAATGTCCTATTTTTTCTTCCGTCTGCGGATCGGATCGGATGAACACGGACAGACGGTCCGTGTTCATCCGATCCCCCCATAGGGGAGAGCAGAGAAAAGACAGGGCGGTCCCTGCACAGTGTGCGGGGACCGCCCTGTCAGCCTGTCAGAGTTGAGGGCTCTGTGCAGTATAAAAGCAGTGTGAATGGCAAGCTTTTATGAAACTTTCAGCAAGCTTTTGCAATGCTTTTGGCAAGCTTTGAGCCGCTTTCTCCAAGCATTTAAATCACCCTTTAACTTCTGTTTGGAAATCTTATACACAGATCTTAATAGGAATGATGATTATCACTTTAAAACACGCTGCTAGTGGGCTTCATCAGGTATTAAACAAGCTTCAAGTAGTGCTGAAGCCTGCTAGCAGCTTGTTTAAAGTGGCAATCAGCACTCCCATTAGGATCTGTGTTCAACTGTCACGCTTACCCCTAACGCAGGTGGTCAGGCATTATAGCTGGCTTCTGTGTTCTTCACCTATAGCAGCCCCTTTTCCCATAAGGCAAGCAGGCCTACAAGTACTCTGTTGCCCCCAAGTCTTTAACATTGCTATAGTGCCTGGCTACCATGAACTGAGCAAAGCAAACAGGTTTGTGTGGTTGGCAGACAGGCAGAGTGGTTCAATGACAGTCCAGGTACAAGGTAGGCAAGGTACAGAATAGTCGGGGGCAATTCATAGTCAAAAGGCAGGCAGAGTTCAGAGAGTAGTTGATATCCGATCCGTGGTCATAAATAGGAGAATCCAAATAGCAGGGCAGGACGGACAGACATTGCACGTATTACCAGTGGCAGCGGGTGGAAATAATTTTGGGGGGGTGCAAACAGTATAGTATTCATTCGCTGTTATAACACACCTGGGTGGGCTCCAGGTTGCTTGCTCTGCGACCCAAGCCCATCTGATTTTGAAGCCTATTAGAGCCCCTGCCACTGTAATTCATATGTCTGGTGACCCGAAAGGTATGCTATGCATGAATCTACTCATTACCATATAGGGGGTGGCCTGGAAAGAGGGGGCGGCGACTAGGTGCCCCTAATGGATGAGCCGCCACTGTGTATTACACACACATACACACACTCTATCAAGAGCATGAGACTGCAGGCTTGGCTGGCTTAAATCAGGTTTGGTCTCCACCCAGACCACACCATTCACCTTGCAGGTGGACAGGCAGAGAGATTGTGACCAGCAGCTGTCAAAAAACAGGAGTGTTTACATTCTCCTGCCATCAACCTTTACAAACGCGAACCAAATGGAAAAATTAAAAGCTTCAACAAAGCTTGCTAAAAGCTCTGCAAATACTTTGTCAAAGTTTGCTGCACACACTGCTGTTATAAAAGCGGAAGCTCGTGTGAAACTGGCCTTGTGGTTACAGCGCTCTCATTAACCTTAATGGTCACGTTTGAAGGTGTCTATCAAACTCTGGAAGTCAGTCTGATGGCAATAGTAGAATTTAACTGGGCAGTTGGGTGCGGTAAAACCACGGCTCAACCGCCTGTTTTCCCTTCTGGCCACCAGTCTGAAAAAACTCTTAGGGCCAGATTCTCAAAAGAGATACGACGGCGTATCTCCAGATACGCAGTCGTATCTCTGAGTCTGGCCGGTCGTATCTATGCGCCTGATTCTTAGAATCAGTTACGCATAGATTTCTATTAGATCCGACCGGCGTAAGTCTCTTACGCCGTCGGATCGTAACTGCATATTTACGCTGGCCGCTAGGGGCGTGTACGCTGATTTACGCGTCGAAATATGTAAATCAGCTAGATACGCAAATTCACGAATGTACGCCCGGCCGACGCAGTACAGATACGCCGTTTTTGTTAGGCTTTTCCCGGCGTAAAGTTAACCCTGCTATATGGTGGCGTAAGTGCGGCGTACCAATGTTAAGTATGTCCGTCGTTCCCGCGACGAAATTTGAAAATTTTACGTTGTTTGCGTAACTCGTCCATGAATGGGGCTGTACGTAATTTACGTTCACGTCAAAACCAATACGTCCTTGCGACGTATTAGGCGCAATGCACACTGGGAGATTTCCACGGACGGCGCATGCGCCGTTCGTGAAAAACGTCAATCACGTCGGGTCACAGAACATTTACATAAAACACGCCCCCCCCTGTTCCACATTTGAATTAGGCGGGCTTACGCCGACCTATTTACGCTGCGCCGCCGCAACTTACAGAGCAAGTGCTTTGAGAATACAGCACTTGCCCGTCTAAGTTGCGAAGGCGTAATGTAAATCGGATACGTTACGCCCGCACAAAATTACGCCGCTGGACGAGAATCTGGCCCTTAATGTGGAATTGCACATTAATAACAAAACTGCGTATTTTTCATTAAAGGAAATAAATGGAAGAGATTACCTCTGTCCGGAGTATTTCCTCCCCCCCGCCCCCCAGCACGGCTATGTGTCAGCATTTTTCTGTGCCGCCGCCACCACCGTACAGAAACACAACATTCTGCAACAAGCCAGTGCTTATAAATCTCCTAGAAAGGCCCAGTTTCATTTCCGCTGCACGGCTCCCCGCTAACCTTCGAGGCGAGCCGCGCCGCCATCGCAGCAATCAGCCCATAATGTAATACACAAGTCCCCCGAGGAAAGGCTGAGGTGCTCATTCTCTCGGCTGAATGGCTTTTAAGAGCTTCATATTCCCTCTCCCGGGAGGATAATCATTTAACTTGTCACAAAACTTTGCCGTCTATCCTCTAATAGGATTTTATTTCCCGCTACAATCTCCTTCGCCGCTTTAGGGAGGCGGCAGCGTCTCGCCGCACACGAGGCCAGCTCCTCTGTGTCCGATCTGTAGAGGTCAACGCGGGTCCATGGCCAGAAGAGATCGTCATTCACCCATTATGCCAATAAATCAAAGTGCCCATTAAAGTGTATCTAAAGTTGAACGCAGTAATAAACCCAACAGCAAACATGTATTCTATTGCAGCTTAACAATTCTTAGGCTGCTCTACTTTTCTTTTTTTAAGCTTTCTTTCTTCTATTTTCATCTGGTAATCCAGCCAGCAAGTCTGATGTTTTTTAAAAGCTCTCCAGTAGAATGTATCAGTTTACATGGATGAGACAAACTACACAATGCTGGCAGGGGTGCTTACAATAATCAGCTTTTATTTCCCACCCCCACTCAGTCTTTATGATGGCAATTATGAAGAGTGATCAGATGAATTGCAATTAATTGCAAAGTCCCTCTTTGCCATGAAAATTAACTTAACCACTTAACCCCCGGACCATATTGCTGATCAAAGACCAGAGCACTTTTTGAGATTCGGCACTAAGTTGCTTTAACTGACAATTGCGCGGTCATGCGACGTGGCTCCCAAACAAAATTGGCGTCCTTTTTTTCCCACAAATAGAGATTTATTTTGGTGGTATTTGATCACCTCTGCGGTTTTTATTTTTTGCGCTATAAACAAAAATAGAGCGACAATTTTGAAAAAAAAAATATATTTTTTACTTTTTGCTGTAATAAATATCCCCCAAAAATATATATATAAAAAAAAATGTTTTCCTCAGTTTAGGCCGATACGTATTCTTCTACATATTGTTAGTAAAAAAAAAACAAAAAAAACGCAATAAGCGTTTATTGATTGGTTTGTGCAAAAGTTATAGCGTTTACAAAATAGGGTGTATTTTTATGGCATTTTTATTAATATTTTTTTTTTACTAGTAATGGCGGCGATCAGCGATTTTTTTTCGGTACTGCGACATTATGGCAGATACTTCGGACACATTTTTGGGACCATTGGCATTTTTATAGAGATCAGTGCTATAAAAATGCATTGGATTACTATAAAAATGCCACTGGCAGTGAAGGGGTTAACACTAGGGGGCGGGGAAGGGGTTAATTATGTTCCCTGGGTGTGTTCTAACTGTAGGGGGGGGTGGACGGACATGGGGAAATGACTGATCGCTGTTCATACATTGTATGAACAGAAGATCAGCATTTCTCTCCTCGACAGGACCGGGAGCTGTGTGTTTATACACACAGCTCCCGGTCCTCGCTCTGTAACGAGCAATCGCACGGGACGGGAGCGAGCGCGGGGGGGCACGCGTGCGTCCCTATTGGCTGCGGGGTGAGGTGACGTATAGCTACGTGCTCTCGCCCAGCAGAGCCGACCTGCCGCCGTAGAACTGCGACGGCTGGTCGGAAAGCTACAGGAGAGTCAAGACGCCTACTAACACACAGCTCCTTTCTCTATCTGCAACTTAGAGAGCGTCCTGACTCTCCTGTAGTCCAAGGGAGGGGGCGAGCACGACACTCCACACCAGGGAGAAAGCCTTGCATTACTGTGTGGAGTTACAGACAGAAGAACAGGAAGTGAGGATTTCTCAGAAGAAATAAGGACATTTAAAAGCAAAATGGAAGGATGAGGTAAGTGAAGGAGGACTGCACTAAGGTAAAGGAAGCTATTTAGGGAAAAAAAAATTTAACCTTTACAACCCTTTTAAGTTAATTTTCATGGCGAAGAGGGACTTTGCAATTAATTGCAATTCATCTGATCACTCTTCATAATTGCCATCATATAAGCGGAGGCAGCAGACTTTGTGAAAATGAATATTTGTGTCATTCTCAAAACTTATGGCCACGGCTGTACATGTGGCGGCTACATTCGTTTTATTTTTTAGGCTTTTGCAGCACAGAAGGGGGTCCCCAGCATACTTTTAAGCTAGCAAGCAGAAAAAAAAAAAAAAATGATCCATCTCAACACATGAGCAAATATATATGCAAGCCACACCGCCATGTCAAGGCCCCCGTGATAAATGTGGTCCCTAAGGTCTTGTTTACACACGTGGCAGTGATTGACGCCCCACTGAAAAGAAATCTGCGGTGGGACAGGCGGCTGGGAAGTGATGTGTCACCACCTAGACTTCATTTTAACCCTTTAAATTTATAGCTACAAATTTGCCTAAGTCGCAACTCACACTGCTGATTGGCCCAGTGCTGTCACATGATCTTCCATTCCCAAAAGTAGGTTGCCTGCTGGTTTTCCAGCATGCTCACCCGGCTCCTGCCAGACCAGCTCTCATACACACGGGCCAAATGTCGGCTGGTTTTTATTGAACTGTCCGATGTCGCCCGGCATAGGGGGCTTAAGACCTCTTTCCCACAGTGGTAAAAAAAAAAAAAGGAAGCTGAGCCGATGATTTACTACCCCAAGCTACCCACCTAAAGGCTAAACAGCAGGAGGATGTGGTTCATATGCTGCAGCTGCAATGCTTTAAGACAATTTTAATGCAACATGCCGAGCTGACAGGTGGCACCACCTGTCAAATTTGACTATAAGTGCATAAGCCTCATTATAAACTTCGGCAGAAAAAAAAAAAAGCATTTATGTAGGCACTGAATGCCCAACGGTGACCGCTTAGACCAGCCTTTCCCACCCTTCCAACACAGAGGAGCCATTGAGATAATGCATCGGTCTCTGGGAGCCCCTGCTAAAAATTACTACGGAATCACAAAGCACTTGCGCCGACGTATCTCGAGATACGCTGCGTAAGTGCAAATATGCGCTGTCGTATCTGTGCGCCGGGCCCACAAAAAACTAAGATACACCTAAAAAACAGGCTTCATTCCACCAACGTAACTTGCCTACGCCGGCGTAGAGTGGGCGCATATTTACGCTGGACGCATTTGATTTTCTATTCAAATATGCAAATGAGGGAGATACGCCGACTCACGATCGTACTTGCGCCCAACGCAGGCTACGACTGGTGCGCGTAAGTTGTACGTACGGCGTAAAGTTAAGCCCCGTAACTCAGCAGCAGACATGTAAAGGTCTGCATCAGGGAACATAAGGTGGCGTTTTTTATGTAGTTTACGTTGGACGTGTGTCTGGATGGGCGTAGCTTACTTTCATGGCGTAGGCTGTGATCAGGCGTATCTTAGGTAGTTGTTCCGACGTGGTTTTGAGCATGCACACTGGGGTGCGTCCACGGGACGGCGCATGCGCCGTTCATTATACGTATCTGTCTGGTGCTTGGCCCATCATTTGCATGGGGTCACGCCTCATTTGCATGGCTCACGCCCACTTCCACTTACGCCGACTTGCGCCTTGGAAACCCAGCGCAGTTTTGGGAGCATTGGCTTTGTGAATTCAATGCTTCCCTCTCCGCGCTGCGTCGGCGTAGCGTAAAGGAGATACGTTACGGCGGCATAAATATGCGCCGCTGTCTGTGAATCCGGGCCTATATCTACAACTCATGATACATTAGTGTGGTGGTCAGTGGTCGTTGGAAAGTGTGATGAACTGTCCAGCACCCAGACTGGGTGCTTCTGTCAAGATATAGCTTCCTTCAGTCTCCACCCAAGAACCAGGTATTATAGCTAAATATTGCACCCAAGAATCTAGGCGGCACTAGCTTAGGTGCTCTGAAACTGGACCCAACTTTATTGTAAAATCACACAGAAAATATAGCACATCAGATCAGGTGAGCCTAATTACATTATTGTATGTAAAGGAAACAGTATACAGGAATGTAATTAGCATAGCTAAGGAACAGCCAACATAAACATTATGCTAATTCACCTCTAGCAACTAATAGCGGACAGTGATTTAATTAACATAAACAAACTAACAACTAGCCACTTAAACCAGCCTAGGTGACCAGACTGTCCAGCATCCAGCCCACAACACTGGATACAAAGTACATTATTATAAGCCTAAACATCCCACAATAGTTCCATAACAAGGTAAAGTGGACACAATATTAATCACATCTCCAAGAGATGAACAGACAGACAGACAGAAACAATAGGTGACTCAATTAACAATAGGAATGCACGCCAAGGAGACACACAAAAGGAGAAAGACACTTAAGGCCCCATTCACATGAGCATGGCATTTTCAGGCAGAAAGTCGTGCAATTTTACCGCAATTTTTGCGGCGTTTACCGCGTTTTTGCCATGATTTTGTATAGGTCAAAAGGTCACCAATGTAAAAAGCAGAAAACCGCCCAAATCTACCTTAAAAAAAAAAGTCCCAGAACTTGTTTGAGCTTCAGGCATTTTAGAGCTTCTGGCTTCAGGCGTTTTGGAGTGGAGATGTTAACCATCTCCACAGAGAATAATAGATTTTTTCCCCTGGAGCGTATTGTAGTTTCAGGCTTCAAGCTACAAAACGCTCAGGTGTGAATGGGGTCCAACACATAACACCTTAAACAAATCATATCAGGAGACCCCAGTACTAGGTTGGTTTGAGATGATATTAACATCTGCTCTGAGTATCACAATCTAAAGCAGTCATTGCTGGTTTTGGGCATAGAGGCCCCTAAATATGTATATGGGTCCTCCAGTTCCCAGAGTCTGTGTGCTTTGGGGAGAGATGGACTTGAATCAGAAGACCGCTCCAAGGGTCCCCCAGGCACACAAGAGTAATGTTCCCTTAAAAGTCAGGGTCCAAAGTCCATAGCCAAGAGGCCACCCTGCAGTCCCCTCCAAAAGCCCCTGTCCCAGTTGGGTCTGTCACAAGAAGAATTGCCCCCGTACAGCTAGCTGAAAAAGAAGAGGCAGAAATTGCTCAAGGAAGCCCCATCATTTCATAGAGCAGTCTCAAGGGTTGAGATTTACTAAAACTGGTGCTAGAGCTGCACGATTCTGGGAAAAATGAGAATCGCTATTCTTTTGCATAGAATGAAGATCACGATTCTCATATTTTTTTATTTAAAGCGGTATTAAACCCCGTTCTTGTCAATATTGCCCATGTTGTCACCATTGCCCATGTTGTAACCCCTATCCATATATGTATACTCTCGCTCAGGCCCCCAGGTAGTACAATGGTTCTCTCTCACAGGCTCCGGGTTACACGGAACCCCTCCACCGGCCCTCACCTTGGTGCCCCCCCCGTCTTCTGCCTCCTCCAGCGGTAAAGCTCCGGCCAGGCTCCACCAGCACCTGCCCTCATCTCCCCGGCTCCAGTCAGCATTCTCTGCTCCGCTCCCTGTCTGGAACCAGGTCTGCTAGGAATCCTGGGATTGGTAGTTCTACAAGGAGACCTCCCCCTTCACTAACAACAGAGGCGGGACTACATATCCCGGCATGCCATGCGGCGCAGCAGCGGGAGGCGGATGATGACGTTCCTGCTGCGGATTGGAGGATGGTGGTGATGGGGAATGTGAGCGACTTCCGGGACACATGGGACAGGTGAGAACAATTTATGGCCGCACCCGAAAATCACGGGTCATCCCGTGGGGAGATCGCGGGCGGGATCTCGAGATCGCGATTCTCTTTGCGATTAATCGTGCAGCTCTAACTGGTGCACAGAGAATCTGGTGCAGCTGTGCATAGTAACCAATCAGATTTCAGGTTTGATTGTCAAAGCTTATTTGACCAAGCTGAAGTTAGATGCCGATTGGTTACTATGCACAGATTCTGTGTCCACCACTTAGTAAATCTCCTCCTAGATTTCTCTCATGACCGGTGTCCCTTTGAAGAAGAGGTTTCATTGCTGGTCTGATATGCTTATCCTGGGCCTACACACTGGGACTGATTTCTAATTAAGGCCAATCACTGACGGCCCTCTAATTACAAGTCACGCTCCCAGGCAGTGGCAGAAGCTCGTTATCACAAAGGAAGATCCTCCAGCACTCTTCTGATGTGGAATAGTGAAGGATGTAAAGAACAGCGCCTACGCCACTGTACGCGTGGTGTGAGGGCTGCCGCGTGTCCCAGGCGCATTATTTTCCTGCCCATAGGATTTAAGAGGATATCTGTCAACGGTCTACCTAGGCAAAAATCCTTCATTTCACGTGACAGTCTATCGCCCTGTGTGTAAACCTTCACAATTCCATAAGAAAATTTGACTTCACAGCGGCACGGCTCTCCGATGATTGCTGGCAATTATCATTTGCAGTTCGCAGCTGCCGTCTGGAGATCCGGCTTTGGATATAAAAGAGGTGAGGCGAGGACAGCGCGGGGTACAGATGTAACCAATTTAGCATTCTCAATGGTACCTTTTAGCGAGGCCGGAAAAAACACATTTAGGGATTAACCTGCTGCTAAAGGAAACTGAGGGCTACGAGATGCATTACTGCTCTGGAAGACACGTGGGGAGACTGGAGGCGTTGTTCCTAGCAACTAGAATCCAGCGGTTAGTTTTCTAATGCAGCTTTATTCATTTAGTCCTGTTTAGTGCCAGTTGAAAAGCATGGGCCAGATTCACGTAGAATTCCGGCAGCGCAACGTATCCCATTTACGTTACACCGCCGCAAGTTTTCAGCGCAAGTGCTTGATTCACAAAGCACTTGCCTGTAAACTTGCGGCGGCGTAACGTAAATCCGTCTGGCGCAAGCCCGCCTAACTCAAATGGGGCGTGTATCATTTAAATTAGGCGCATTCCCGCGCCAAACGTACTGCGCATGCTCCGTTTTGTAATTTCCCGCCGTGCTTTGGGCGAAATGACGTCGCACCAACGTAATTTTTTGAACGGCGACGTGCGTTACGTCCTTTCCTATTCCCGTACGATAACCACCTTGGGAGAGAGCTTCCCAGAGGGGGTTATCTTGCATGCGCGCTCCTGTGTCATACACTCGGGGTCCATGACTCGGCACCGCCCCCCACATCATTGGATTTGATTGACAGCAGCGGGAGCCAATGGCTGCACTGTTATCAATCTATCCAATCAAATGCAGAGACTCCGTGGAGAAGAGGATGCCGGGGACACGCCGAGCAGGCAAACTGGCTCAGGTAAGTAAAATGGGGGGGGCTGAGGGGCCTGTGTTTTTTCACCTTAACGCATAGGATGCATTAAAGTGAAAAAACACAAACCTAAACAACCCCTTTAAGTTTGTTTTTGTGATGCGTAACCTAACAAAACAGTGACCCTCTAAGAAGCTTCATCCAAGCCAAGGTTACAGGAAACAGGCCCGTCCAAAGGGTTTGAACTGAAATAGTTCAGAAAATTTACCCTCTGATGCCCATGTATAATAAAGGAACAAGGTGGGACACTTCTGCCTCTTTCACAAACCTGGTCTGTTGAGGCAGAAGCATACCCCAGCCCCTCGTGACAATATCAGTGTCAAGAGCAGGTCCGAAGAAATGATGTCCCTCGAGGCCAACCAAATCAGACACTTTTGCTTGTCTTGCAAAATGCTCTTAAACCAAGTTACTCTCAAACCAAGGTTTTACTGTACTGATGATCTGGTTTATAATGGAAGGTCTGCATTAAGCTAAAGACACCTTCCATGGGGTTACTTTGAACAATAATGGCCACATATGACTAACTCTCTTCAATCTTCATTTCATTAAACTTGTCCCAGTCAGTAACTGCTATTCATTTCCAGAAATCCCCCAGAAGTCCAAATTTAGCCAACTATTTATGTCTGCTGTCCAAGTACTGTGCCATGTCACCCCATACTGATTACTATTTCAGGTATGGAAGTTCCCTTTGACAGCTAAACTAGAAATCTATTTTTTTTTTTTTTTTTTTTACACCTACCCTACCTAAATGACAAGTATTATCAAATATAACATCATAGATTTGTCTCTCAAAGTGGATCCTTCAGTATTAAGGCTCTATAAATTCATTCCGGACAAATCACTCTGGGCTGGATTCAGGTACATCCGCGCATTTTTACGGCGGCGCAGCGTATCATATTTACGCTACGCCGCTGTAAGTCAGTGAGGCAAGTGCTGTATTCACAAAGCACTTGCCTCCTAAGTTACGGCGGCGTAGCGTAAATGGGGCCGGCGTAGGCGCGCGTAATTCAAATGAGGATGAGGGGGCGTGTTTTATGTTAATTATTGGTGACCCAACGTGATTGACGTTTTTCCCGAACGGCGCATGCGCCGTCCGTGGAATTTCCCAGTGTGCATTGCTCCAAAGTACGCCGCAAGGACGTCATTGCTTTCGATGTGAACGTAAATTACGTCCAGCCCTATTCGCGAACGACTTACGCAAACGACATAAAAAATTCAAAATTCGAAGCGGAAACGACGTCCATACTTAACATTGCGTACGCCTCATAAGAGCAGGAGCAACCTTTACGCCGAAAAAGCCCAACGTAAACGACGTAAAAAAATAGCGCCGGGCGTACGTACATTTGTGAATCGGCGTATCTAGGTCATTTGCATATTCTACGCCGAAAACGACGGAAGCGCCGCCTAGCGGCCAGCGTAAATATGCAACTAAGATACAACGGCGTAAGAGACTTACGCCGCTCGTATCTTAGCCTAATTTAAGCGTATCTGGTTTACAGAATACGCTTAAATTTACGACGGTGTAAATTCAGAGTTACGACGGCGTATCTACTGATACGCCGGCGTAACTCTCTCTGAATCTAGCCCAGAATTGTTAAAAAAAATCTGTACCTTTCATCAAAAAAATAAGCAGTCCTAGAGCTTTATCAGTCTGCTGCAGACAGGAGGAAGCATTTTTTCAGTCTCCTCTCCCCCGTCGGACTGCAGCTACCAGGCCAGGAAGGCACTCAAACGTCAGACTCATTTATAAAATTTCAGCTGGTGTATTTAAAAGCCAATGCCAGGCAGAAGTGGAAGCATTAAAGTGCTTGTAAAACCCTTGTAAACATATATCCAGTGAAGTGACTGGCTTCAGGTGATGCACAGAGATTAAACAAAAATTCTCCTACATAAGTTGTACCTGTTTATCTGCAGTCTCCTCTTCTCTACACGCGTTCAAATTGCTAAATTTACAGCGTGTCTGAGAGTTGCGAAAAAGTGGATGGAGAGCTGAAGTTACACTCTACAGAGCTCAGTGAGGGGAACTCTGAGAGCTGATTGGAGGGAAGGGACACACCCCCCTTCAACAGCATACAGTAACAGAGCCAAGACTGTCAATCTGCTGGAGGCACAAATACACATGTATAGGATATAGGATAAGATCACACAGCTCCATAGGAGGGGCAGTAGGGAGTATAATCCCCAAAGCCTCTGCTTTGTAACGTTGTCTCCCTTTGCTTCCTGCATCACCAATTATTTTCAAGCCTCCAAGGCATGTGACCGATTGGTGGCTCTGGATTTTTTTTTTGCCACTTGCAATCCTGAATATAAATATCCCTGATTTTTATATCAGAGATAGCAAGTGGGATGTTTAATCCTTGCCAGCAGGTGAATTCCAGCATGGCCAGAAGATGCATTCAAAAGGTGGCCAGCAGGTTTGTCAAAGCATCGCCAGCAGGTTGGTTCCAGGAAGACCAGTGAGTGGCGTGTGCCAGGATCACCAACAGGCGTGCCCCCAGGATCACCAGCAGGCGTGCCCCCAGGATCACCAGCAGGCGTGCCCCCCAGGATCACCAGCAGGCGTGCCCCCCAGGATCACCAGCCGGTGTGTCTCAGGATCACTAGTCCGTGTGCCCCAGGATCACCAGCAGGTGTCTCAGGATCATCAGCAGGTGTGCCCCAGGATCACCAGCCGGTGTGTCTCAGGATCACTAGTCGGTGTGCCCCAGGATCACCAGCAGGTGTCTCAGGATCATCAGCAGGTGTGCCCCAGGATCACCAGGCAGTGTGTTTCAGGATCACCCGCAGGTGTGCCCCAGGATCACCCACAGGTGTGTTCCAGGATCACCCGCAGGTGTGTTCCAGGATCACCCGCAGGTGTCTCTCAGGATCACCCGCAGGTGTCTCTCAGGATCACCCGCAGGTGTCTCTCAGGATCACCCGCAGGTGTCTCCCAGGATCACCAGGCAGTGTGTTTCAGGATCACCAGCAGGTGTGCCCCAGGATCACCAGGCAGTGTGTTTCAGGATCACCCGCAGGTGTGTCTCAGGATCACTAGTCGGTGTGTCTCAGGATCACCAGGCAGTGTGTTTCAGGATCACCAGGCAGTGTGTTTCAGGATCACCAGGCAGTGTGTTTCAGGATCACCAGGCAGTGTGTTTCAGGATCACCAGGCAGTGTGTTTCAGGATCACCAGGCAGTGTGTTTCAGGATCACCAGGCAGTGTGTTTCAGGATCACCAGGCAGTGTGTTTCAGGATCACCAGCAGGTGTGCCCCAGGATCACAAGGCAGTGTGTTTCAGGATCACCAGGCAGTGTGTTTCAGGATCACCAGCAGGTGTGCCCCAGGATCACCAGGCAGTGTGTTTCAGGATCACTAGCAGGTGCATTTCAGAGAAACTGCCAAATTACAGACAAATGGAGGGCCGTGAACAGTACAGTAATGCCTGAGCAAAAATAATTAACCTACTCAGCATCTCGCCTGTGCTCCTTATATTCCTGTAAAATTCCATTTCAATTTGAACTGGGGGTGTACATTATAAACGACTTCAGGTAACTACACATAAGCGAGTTTGGAAACATGCCATGTGTGCTTTTTAGTGATATAATGGATACAGTATTTTTACATCCACCTGAAGTCTCTCTTTAAATGAACCCTCAAGTGCTCAGTTTTCACAAAATCCTACAAGGAACGTTCCCTCTCTCAGCCCTGGCATCGATGATCAGAAAGCTGCGCACTTGAAGCGAGTAATGTATATTCATCTAAGCAACCACCCACTGAGATCAGATGTAAGCCCGGATTCCGCAGGACCTCAGAAAAGTGCTCACATACATTAAACATTCAGCGTGTCAGACGAACAAAGTTGTAACAGAAGTCCCATCGCAGGTCAGCTCCCGCTGCCAGTTTCATCTTCCTTACACCAGCTCTTGTCTGCTTGCCAAGTGAAATGAGTCTGCCTTTTCCCACCAGGCATGCAAAAAATCCAGAGGCTGGCCTGCCATTCTAAAAACGCATCCGGCCGACGACCGTGAAAGAGCAAGATCATTGTTCTATCAAGTTTAGATGATTGCTGATGGTGAAAATATTAGACTTGTATCGTTAAATCAAAGACCTAAGCAAATTGTCATACGGGGGCTTCTAGGTGCAGTTTTCGGTGCGAAGACCACCCATTGTCAGGAAGTCATTATGACCCAATTCTCGCCCTTGTTCTGATGCCTGGATGAGAATTGGGCTGTTTAAAGAAGAACTTTGGCTTAAAAAAAGCCCCCCCTTTTTTTAAATACCCCTTAGGCTGGATTAACACATGTGCGGTGCCAATTTCAGGTCCTTTTTTACTGCGATTTTCCAAAGTAGCTGTTGAGCTGCGATTTAGACACCATTCTGATGCGAATTTTAGGAGCGTCCTTAACCACTTGACCACCAGGCACGTAAACCCACTTAATAACCAGACCAATTTTCAGCTTTCGGTGCTCTCACAATTTGAATGACAATTACTTAGTCATACAACATTGTACCCAAATGAAATTTTCGTCCTTTTTTTCACACAAATAGAGCTTTCTTTTGGTGGTATTTAATCACAGTTGTGTTTTTTTATTTTTTGCGCTATAAGAGAAAAAAAGACTGAAAATTCTGTAAAAAAAATGAATTTTTCTTTGTTTCTGTTATAAAATTTTGCAAATGTAGTATTTTTTTCCTTCATTCTTTTGCATAATGTGAAAGATAAAGTTACGCCGAGTAAATAGATACCCAACATGTCACCCTTCAAAATTGCACACGCTCGTGGAATGGTGCCAAACTTCGCTACTTAAAAATCCCCATAGGCGACGTTGCAGGGTATTGCAGAGTAGTGTGGGGTATTGCAGAGTATTGTGGGGTATTGCAGAGTATTGCACAGGGTATTGTGTATTGCAGGGTATTGGGCAGGGATGGCTGAGCAGGGATGGATGGATGGCTGGATCTGTGACTACATTTGTCACAGATCCAGCCCACAGCACTGCTGCATCCGCTCTCTCCCCTCTCCTCTCACACTGTACCGTTCGGTACAGAGAGGGGAGGGTGGAACCGGCGTCATGTGACGGTTTGTTTACAAGTGATCGCTCCGTCATTGGACGGAGCGATCACGTGGTAAACCGCCGCTATCAGCAGCGATTTACCGTGATGCGCCGGGTCCGGGAGCGCGATTCTGGGAGGACGTCCATGGACGTCCTCCCAGAGTTAAGGAACCGCCTTGTAGACGTATATTGTCTATAGGGCGGTGATTAAGCGGTTAAAGTGGACTTAGACCTACAGGTAAGCCTAGATTAAGGTTTGCCTGTAGGTGCAATAAATATCTCCCAGACCTACATGGTTTAGGAGATATTTCCAAAGGACATGCACCGATGTCTACGGCGCAGGCGCACTGAGCTTGCCGCTACTAACGGAGATCATGCCGTTAGCGGCGGCGCATGAGCGGGAGTGACGTCATCGTGGCTCCGGCCAGTCACAGAGCCGGAGCCGCAAAAAGAGGAAGACACTCGGGGGAAGGATGGCGGCGCTGGAGGAGAGGAACAAGCACCGCTGCGGGTACTTTGATCTCAGGTAAGTAATACATAATGAGCTAGTATGCTATGCATACTAGCTCATTATGCCTTTTTTTTGCAGGGGTTTCTTTTTCAATTTTTTTTTTTAAAGAGGGTTTACTTCCTTTTTAACAACTGATGACTCATTAGCTGTCAGCAGGTTGCCCACTGACAGCTGAAAGTAAACCAAACAATTGGCGGCAATAAAATGTGAAAAAAAAAAAAACAGCGTGGGGGTCCTCCCCCAATCTACACTATGCCCTTCAGATCTGGTAAAGATTTTAAAAGGGGAACCCACCCAAGATAAAAAATAAAATAAAAAATAACGATACCAGATCCCTCTTTGAGCATGCAGCCTGGAAAATGGGGGGGGGGGGATTGGCAAGCAGGCCCCCTCCATGCCCTCAACATGGAGGGGTGCTTTGGGGTAGACAGGCTCCACCAATCCCCCCCCCCCCCCAAAGCACCTTGTCCCCATGTTAAGAGGGACAAGGGCCTCTTCCCCACAACCCTGGGCAGTGGTTGTTGGTCTGCGAGCGGGGGGGCTTATCTGCATCTGGAAGCCACCTTTAACAAAGAGGCCCCCAGATCCCACCTGCTTTTTTTGTGAATGAGTATGGGGTACAATGCACCTAGGGTTGTGCCACCTCATCCCTTTAAACCCGAAAACATAATTACACAGGTTCTGTTGCTGATTAAGGTGGTAATTAAACTCACGTGTTGCCTTATCTGCATTAAAATTAGCCTCAGAACCCGTGTAACTCATGTGTTCAGGTTTAAAGGGATGAGGTGGCAACCCAAATTGCACCCCTAGTCATTCACTTTAAAAAAAATAAAAACAGACAGTTTTTGACAAGTCCTTATTTAAAAATAAAAATGTCCTCCAAAGTAAATCCAGTGCCAATCACAATGAACGCCACTGACCCCAAAAAAAGAAAAGAGCTCTATACTCACCGCTGGCTCCCGCCACCTGACAGCTACGCTCCCTCACGCCGCTAAATAAACAAAGGGGGCGGAGCCCTTCAGTGATAGCACCATGTGGCCCCACCCTCTTGTGACATTGACCAGGGCATGCTGGTCAATGGGAAAGCCTTACTTTCAGTGTGGCACAGTTGCATAGGTTCCTCTCCTTCACTGCGTACGTCGCACAAAGCGAAATGCATTAGGCGACAGAAATATCTCTGTGCTGTTTGCACAATAAAGTTTTGCATGCAGAGGAAAAAGCAGTGCATGCAAGCACAGGGAGAATATGCAAACTCAATGCAGATGGTGTCCTGGTTGGGTTTTAAACTGAGGATCCCAGTGCTGCAAGGCAGAAGTGCTAACCACCAAGTCACCATGTTGCCCATTTACTACTGCAAAGAGGAGGAAACTGATTTTTGGCCAGCCTCTGAGGGCTCTAGTGTAGTGCAGGACCCCAAAATGGTGATGGATGGTACATGGGTAATGGTGTTCTCCATTTACAAATTAGGAGCTTACTATAGCGCAGAAGAGAGAAATATGTAATTATTTGGTGGGTAGTCAAGAAAATAAAAAATAATCGCATGAAAAAATGAAAAAAAAATTACATATTTGCCGATTTTAGCATGGTTGAAATAGTTCCTGGTTACCATAGCCAGCCATAGCCATGTTTTGTTTTCTGAATGAGCACGGTTGAACGAGAGAAAACCAACCCATTTCTCCAACCCACTAACACTGTAGATGAAGGAATTCCTCTGCCGCCAGTACCTGCGGCTGCCTAATATCCAAACAGTGGCCCAGATTCAGGTACATTTGCGCTTTATTTGCGGAGGCACAGGGCAACGATTTTGCCCTGTGCCCCCGCAAATATTTTGCGCTGCCCTCGATTCACGGAGCAGTAGCTCCGTAAATTGCGAGGGCACGCCGGCAAAATTGTCCGGCGTAAGCGCGCGCAACGTAAATGATCCCGCCGGGGGCGGCAATCATTTAAATTAGACGCGCTCCCGCGCCGAGCGTAGAGCGCATGCTCCGTCGGGAAACTTTCCCGACGTGCATTGCGGCAAATGACGTCGCAAGGACGTCATTTGCTTCAAAGTGAACGTGAATGGCGTCCAGCGTCATTCACGATTCACTTACGCAAACGACGTAGATTTTAAATATCGCGACGCGGGAACGTGGGTATCCTACAGCATTGGCTGCGCCTGCTATTAGGTTGTGTAACCTTACACGAAACCCGACGTACGCAAACTACGTAATTTGCGTACGCAGGGCTCGCGCAACGTTGTGAATCGGTGTTAGTATGCAATTTGCATACTATACACAGATCACAATGGGAGCGCCCCCTAGCGGCCAACGCAAGAATGCAGCCTAAAATCTGCGTGGCATAAGAGCCTTATGCCACGCAGATTTTAGGCTGCAGTCGGCATAGCGATGTTCCTGAATCAGGAGCATTCGCTACGCCGGAGCAAGTAAGCAATTGCGCTGTGTAACCTATGGTTACACAGGCGCAATTGCTTCTTGAATCTGGCCCAGTGACTGCATCTGATGCAGTCGCCGTTTGGTTTATAATTTTCCACCCAGCGCTTCTGATTTTTGTCGAGCCAGGTGGTGCCAACGGGGCCACCCACAGCTCAAATTTCAGCCGAATACAGAATCGTTTATGGCCGACTTATCAATGGGCCAAAAATTGATTACACTGGTTGCCTGTAGTTCTATTTAACCCATTTTAAGGCCGACCAAACTGACCGAATCGATGGGCGTAGAAAACCTGCACGGCTGCCAGCTGATGTGAATGACACCCGTCAAAGCTTGCAATAGGCAGATCACGAACTTCAAAAAGGAACTGAACAGACTGCGGCCCCGTAATTGTATTATCTTAATGCAAGCGGAGGAGGCAGCGGCCCGTTTGATAAGCTCACTTAGCAGGGGGATGGAACAACTTGATGACATCCTGGCGTGACCTCGGGGGTTAAAGATGTAATTTTCCATCTGGCGAAACTTGGCTCGGGCCCGCAGCCTGCCACCACCTGCTGTTCAGCGCCGGAGGTTGTGAAGAATCAGCTGACAATGAAAGCGCTGCGGAAGGTGTTGTTCCGGCTCAAATCTCCCCTCCGACAAATCCTCTAATCTGTTCGCGTTACAATCACATTCCGCATTCGGCGGACGTGCTGTGGGTATAGCGATGCCTGGTCTACAGGATGTGAAAGGCGAATATACATATTTATAACAGCGGCATGTTCGAAAAAAAAAAAAAAAAAAAAAAACAAGTGTCAAAGCAGAGAGATGGATATCACTTTGTATGCCAATTCAGATCTCTAAAGCATAGCCCACAATACCAATATTTCTGTGTTGGAGTCTCTCAGGGTGACGCACTTTCAGGGATTTTGACTTAAAATGGTTAGTCCGAAATCGATAGATTAATTCTTCATAAATCAGTTTCCTAAAGCGGAACTCCAAAATTAAAAATAGAATGAATACAAACAAAAGGCATTCAGAACATGTTCGTTCCACCATTGCCGGGTTATGTAAATACATCATTTTTTATCTGCAATCCAACTGTATGACATATGCCATGTGAGACATACTGTTTATGCCGGCCATAGATGGCGCGATTTTCTTTCCTCCAACCAACGGTGTGACAGGCCTAACCAGGACAGGGGCTTTTGGAGGGGACTGCAGAGTGGCCTCTTGCCTACCGACTATGGGCCCTGGATTTTGAGGGGGATCTATTCTTGGGAGGTATGTGCCTGGGGGACCCTTGGAGTGGTCTTGCTTCAGATTCGGGTCCATGTCGCCCCAAAACACACAGGGCTAGATTCAGCAATGATTTATGCCGGCGTATCCACAGATACGCCGCGTAAATTCAAAGCTGCGCCGGCGTATCTTCTTTCTGTATTCAGAAAGCAAGATACGCCGACATTAGCCTAAGATCCGACTGGCATAAGTCTCTTGCGCCGTCGTATCTTAGGGTGCATTCTCACGCTGGCCGCTAGGTGGCGCTTCCGTAGTTTTCGGCGTAGAGTATGCAAATTACCTAGATACGCCGATTCACAAACGTACGTGCGCCCGGCGGTAGTTTTTTACGTCGTTTGCGTGAGGCTTGTTCGGCGTAACGTTGCTCCTGCTTCTATGAGGCGCACGCAATGTTAAGTATGAATGTCGTTCCCGCTTCGATTTTTGAATTTTTAACGTTGTAAGCGCAAGTCGTTCGCGAATAGGGCTGGACTCAATTTACGTTCACGTCGAAACCAATACGTCATTGCGGCGTACTTGGGAGCAATGCACACTGGGATATGTACACAGACAGCGCATGCGCCGTTCGTTAAAAAATGTCAATCACGTCAGGTCATCAGACATTAACATAAAACACGCCCCCCCTTCCACATTTGAATTACGTGGGCTTACGCCGGCCCAATTTACGCTACGCCGCTGCAACTTACGGAGCAAGTGCTTTGTGAATACTGCACTTGCTCCTGTAAGTTGCGGCGGCGTAGCGTAAATACGATATGCTGCACCGCCGTAAGATCAAGCGCAGCTACCTGAATCTAGCCCACAGACTTTGGGAACTTAGAACTAGGATACAGATTTGGGGCCTTCGTACCCAAACCAGCAATGGCTGCTTAAGACTGAGACGCAGGGCAGATGTTAATATAATCAGCTCAAAACAACCTGTTGCTGGGGTCTCCTGTTATGATCTGTTTACTAAGGTGTCTTTCTCCCATCATTTCCCCATTGTGTGCCTCCCAGGTGTGAATTCCCATTGTTGATTGAGTCACCTACTGTTTAAGTCCATCTCCAAATCCTTTAGAGATTTTCACAGCCCTATGACTTCTTACTGGGGAACTGGTGCCAAACTGTCTGGGTGGGCACTGAGTCACCTAGGCTTGTCTAGAGGACTAGTAAGCTTATGGTGTAATTAGGTTACTGTTTATGTTGGCTGCTCCTTAGCTATGTTAAAGTGTTTGTTAAGTCAATAATTTTCATTCTATAGTTCCCTCTGTTATATAAGAGTAAGCTCCACAGTAGATGTCATTTTAAAAAACATGCTGTATAAATACCTTTAGCCAGATTCAGGTACATCGGCGTATCTTTGTAGCGGCGTAGCGCAGCTCATATGCGCTACGCCGACGTAACATAGAGAGGCAAGTACAGTATTCACAAAGCACTTGCTCCCTAAGTTACGGCGGCGTATCATAAATGGGCCGGCGTAAGCCCGCCTAATTCAAATTATGAAGGTAGTGGGCGTGTTGTATTAAAATTAGCCGTGACCCCATGTAAATGAATTCCCGAACGAACGGCGCATGCTCAGAATCACGTCAAATTTACGCCCTGAGATACAACGGCTCAATAGCAACGACGTGAACGTAACCTACGCCCAGCCCCATTCACGTACGACTTAAGTAAACGATGTAAAATCCGACGTCCATACCCTAACATGACTTAGACCAGCTATTTGGTGGTTTATCTTTATGCCGGAAAAACGCCTTACGTAAACGGCGTAGATTACAGCGACGGGCGCAAGAACGTTCGTGAATCAGCGTATCTAGGTCATTTACATATTCAACACTTAAATCAACGGAAGCGGGCAGAGGAGAACAGAGGGGGGGGGACAGAGGAGAACAGAGGGGGGGGGGCAGAGGAGAACAGAGGGGGGGGGGCAGAGGAGAACAGAGGGGGGCTGGGGGAGGAGCACACAGGAAACAGCTGGGAATTCTCGGTGCGGTGGGGAACAGCTGTAAACACCGATCTCCCTGTATAGCTTTTTAGCCGACAGCCACGGGAAAGAGAAAAGAAAAAGCGGCTGCTAAAAATCTATACAGAGAGATCGGTGTTCACAGCTGTTCCCCCGCCGCACCGAGCATTCCCAGCCGTTTCCTGGGTGCTACTCCCCCAGCCCCCTCCGTGTCCTTCACCCCTGCCTGTTCTCCTCTGCCCCCCCCCCCCGTTCTCTTCTGCCACCCCCCCCCCCCCCGTTCTCTTCTGCCAACCCCCCCCCCCCCCCCGTTCTCCTCTGCCACCCTCTCTGACCATTCCCAGGAGATTGTGAGGCTCATGCGGGTCCCGAGGCAAAAAAATGCGGGAGACTCCCGCACCTCGCGGGAGACTTCAGATGTCTGCCTTGAATCCCTCCAGAAAACTAGCAGTGTAGTTCCTGCCTTGCGATTGCGCCTAGGCACCCCTATGCCTTGATCCTAATAGCAGTTTTCAACATGGAGATCACCTAAACACGTCTTATTATTATAATGGAGACACAGATTAAATCAGAATGAGGCCCAAAATAAAATAGCAGTTCCCCCCACCACATTGATAAGGATTGCAATAGGCGCAAACAAGTCCCCCCAACTTCCATTTCATGGCCCCTTTCCTGGCAGATACACAGCCCTGACCAACTGCACCCCCCAGGTTTACTATAGTACCATGAGTTGTGTAGCTGGGCCCCCTTGACATCCACCAGGCCCCCGGTTCTTGTCTGGGGGGTAATGTGGATGATCAGGCTCAGCCTACACTCTGTAGAACTCAACATAAATGAAAATTTAAATGATAAAAAAAAAGTTAGGTTCTCTTTAAATTGCTTTCACGGTCCAAATTAAACACAAAAAGATCCAAGGAAATAAATGAGCGGCCGTTTAGACGTCTATGGAGAAGGGAGAGATTTCGGCAATAAAAAAATAAAAAAAAAGGAAAAAAAAAATCTCAATTTGGAAACAGCTGCTCCCCTCACACCGCATAAAATATAACGGAGTGCGTCTGTCTGCGTACAATCGGCTTGAACAAAGCGTCTCCCCGGAGAGTGCAGGAGTGAAAAGATGCAGTTTTGCACATGCTTGCACAAAGCCTGCCAAGCAATGGGTCTAATCAACGCTGAAAACATTAGCTGACAATACAGAGACACACTGAGATCACTGGAGAGTGGCAGGGAATCTCTTCACCAAGAAAGAAAGACATTTCCACCCGGTGGAAGAGACTTAACCCATTGGATGTCGGGGGGCTTAGGATGGTCACTTCAAATACCACAGCCAATTGTCTTCCTAATCGTCCACTTCAAGATGTTCCTCATTAACCGCTTTAACCATTAAATGAGGCCACCCAGCGTGTAAATGCAAAGCGAGAGCTCGTTATCATCTATTTGCCCTTCAGTCACCCTTGATGGAGCTGCCAGTGTTGGAATGAAAGGCTAATTTCTAGTAATATGGAGTAGTGCCACCTAGTGGCTGAACAACTGTGAAAACTGGCAGAACCTATTACAGGTAATGATGTATTCTCAGCACAATACACATCCTAAGCACTTATTATAATGTTGACTAGAAAGCACTTTATTTTTTTCCTGCTCCACAGTTTCATGATGAGTTTGTATAGGCCAGATACACACAGAGCTTTCACTTTAAATAAGCCGCTAGCAGGAGTAGGCGTTGGTAAGCTTTGGCGCAACACGATGATCTAAAAGCGTGTTTAAAGTGACCGTCAGCACTACAATTAAGATCTGTTAGGTAGGTTCAGTAAGAGTTAGGCCGGCTTATCAGTAGATAAGCCGGCCTAACTCAGAATCTACGCCGGCGTATGTTTAAGCGTATGCTCAAACAGAGACACGCTTAAACATATCTAAGAAACGACGGCTTGTGCCGTCCTATCTTATATTGCAATTTTTCGGATGGCCGCTAGGTGGCGCTTCCATTGCAGCCGGCGTAGATTATGTAAATTAGTTTGTACGCCGATTCACGAACGTACGCCCGGCCGCCGCAGTCGATTTACGCAGTTTCCGTAAGGCCTTTACAGGCCTAAAGTTATTCCACCTATTAGGTGGAATAACAATGTTATAGTATGGCTGCCGTTCCCGCCGCGAGGTTCGAATTTTTTACGTCGTTTGCGTAAGTCGTTCACGAATCGGGAGTTACGTCCACGTCGAAATCAATAGGCCCGTACGGCGTACTTGGCCGCAATGTACACTGGTAAATGTAGTCGCCTGGCACATGCGCAGTGACAAAAAAACGCGAGGTCAAGCCTCATTACCATTAAACACGCCCCCCCCCCCCCCCAAAGCATTTGAATTAGGCGCCCTTACGCCCGCCGCATTTACACTACACCGCCCTAAGTAAGGAGGCAAGTACTTTGTGAATCATGTACTTGCCTCTCTTACTTAAGGCGGCGTAGTGTAAACACGCTAGGCTACGCCGCCGCAAATTAGCGCGCCCCTACCTGCATCTATCCCAAGTGTACTTTCAAACTGAAACCAGCATGTAACAATCCTCAACGTAAACCCTGTACTGAAAGTGGTTGTAAACGCTATTCATGAAATCTGACCTTGGCACATATGTCTGTGGTGTTTACTTATCTCTCTCCAAAGCCCCAAGTCCCGTGTCTTTCTGCTGCTCCGTTCCTCTGTTATCAGCATGATAACTTCTGACACGTTCTCCGACACAGAAGATAAAAGTTGCTGGAAATTTGTGTCGGGGAGGGTGGTTAGAGATGGATAAGCAGAGAGTTGGTCTATTCACAGCACAGCTTTGCAAGTTTATTCGTTCTGCCTATGCGGAGGAACGAAAATCCGAAAACCCCAAAACTCAAAAATCTGAAATAACTCATAATGTAAGTTACATAGTTAGGTTGAAAAAAGTCCATCTAGTTCAACCATAAAAAAAAAAAATCGTACAATCACATATACCCAATTCTATACCCACAGTTGATCCAGAGGAAGGTGAAAACCCCCAGCAGAGCATGACCTAATTTACTACAGCAGGGGTAAAAAAAATCCTTCCTGATCCCCTGAGAGGCAATCTGATTTTCCCTGGATCACTTTTACCTTTAATGTTAGTGTCCAGTTATATTATGTACCTTTAGGAAAGAATCCAGGCCTTTCTGAGGCCGCGTACACACGGTCAGTCCATCCGATGAGAATGATCCGACGGACCATTTTCATCGGTTCACCGCTTTTTTCAGTTCAAAATCCGATCGTGTCAGAACGCGGTGACGTAAAACACACGACGTGCTGAAAAAAACTAAGTTCAACGCTTCCAAGCATGCGATGACTTGATTCTGAGCATGCGCGGGTTTTGAACCGATGCTTTTGTGTACTAACCATCGGTTTGGACCTAGCGGTCAGCAGTCCATCGGTTCTATCCCTCTGCATTCCTCTTGCCGCTGTGGAAGTAGGAGGGCGGCTTGTGTAACTATGTAGGAAGGTTTACAGAGCATGTAATAAGGCAGAAAATGGTAGTAGTTTGTCCTCTGTGGGACAGAACATTCTTCTTTTTTTTTTAAGTAGAACACTTACAGTTACTGGCAGGATCAACAGGTAAGACAATTAAGGGAAGACTCAGGAAAAAAAAAATTTTTATATTCCTCTCCCTTGCCCTACTGGATAAGTTAGGGAACCAGCATCTTCCTAAAGCTAAAATACAGCCTTATAAATCAAGCTTCCATGAAAACTATTCCGCATCCTCCAAGTACTCCCTTGTTCTGGAATGGAAATGGTATCCCATTGTAGAACTCCTATGGATAGCACGACTCTTTACACTCCCCCAACGCTCGTTTCTGCTCAGCGATGTGACTGGCTGAACTTCAGTAGCGCTCCCGCTGTCGCAATGTTCCCGATTCCCCCGCTCCCTCTGCCCCTTGTTGTCTGCCAGGCAGAGCCCGCTATCGGTGTCCTGGAGAGAGACATCGAAGTTATATTTTCTGTTACTGGCAGCTTGTTCAGCTGGAAACGCTTTTTATTTTTCATCTCTCCTGCGCCCCCCTCACACAATGAGCCCGGCTCGCTCTTGTCACAGTAACAGCCAAGAAAGTTTGAGCAATCTGCCATGCGTCTCTCCGGGGGACGTCAGCTATGTGCCGTGAACTCCCCGGTCTATCCGCCACTTCGCGCGGTGTGCTGTGCAGATGGCTTGTGCCAAGATGCCAGACAGTCAGTATTAGAGCGTTAACCCATGCCAACCCTTAACAGAGGGACAGGATGGGGGAAGACAAGGTTACCATAAAGATCGATCTGGGTTGTGATTTCATAGGTTTGGGGGTCTCTGAAAGTCTGTAAAGATTTGGTCATCCGCATACTGTGGCTAGCTTTTGAAAAAGGCTATACCTGTAAAGATTTACACATACAATAAAACCTTGGTTTGAGAACGTTAACCACTTCAGCCCCGGACCATTTTGCTGGTCAATGACCGGGCCACTTTTTGCGATTCGGTACTGCGTCGATTTAACTGACAATTGCGCGTTCATGCGACGTGGCTCCCAAACAAAATTGCCGTCCTTTTTTTCCCCACAAATAGAGCTTTCTTTTGGTGGTATTTGATCACCTCTGCGGTTTTTATTTTTTGCGCTATAAACAAAAATAGAGCGACAATTTTGAAAAAGAAAAATGTATCTGTCAGACAGTGACAGATGCAGCCAGATGGTTTGTTTGTAAACAAGGCTCACCATGACTGGATGGCACAATGATCACATGATTCTTTTCACCAAGCCGATTGGTTCCTGATGGTTATTGTGAGACCAGCAGCTGTGTGATAATGGTGTTTCTGGACTAGAAGCAGTGCCAATCCTGACCTCCCTGGGGCTCTAAGCAAAAATTACATACACATTAAAGTTGAGAAGCCGGGGGGTATTGTTTTGCTGTCGGAAAGTACATCTTACATTAAAGTGAGAAGAGGGGGGTGCGGACTTCTTACCTCTTCTCCCATGCAGCCAGTGAGTTGAGAAGTGGGGTAAAGGGCAAAACATTACTTCACACCAGACGGGGGCCTCTAGTAGTGAACAGTAAATAAAACCTACGATTACCGACATACGCACCTTTCCTGAGGAAAGTCAGTGAATGTAAACCTCTCCCTTTCTCGTGCATCAAACACCATGGCTAAAGCTATTACACTAAATCAGGGGTCTCAAACTGGCGGCCCTCCAGCTGTTGCAAAACTACAAGTCCCATAATGCCTCTGCCTGTGGGAGTCATGCTTGTAACTGTCAGCCTTGCAATGCCTCACGGGACTTGTAGTCTGGCAACAGCTGGAGGGCCGCCAGTTTGAGACCCCTGCAATGGTACGATGATCATTCTGCCAACACAACTTACTTGACTTTCTGAATCCAGATACAGTAGTCTGTAATGTACAGGTCATTGAGAATGTACGCAGGGTCGTTTTCTTGAAAGATTGAGTGGATATCCAACAAGCACTTGAGTAGCGCAGCCTTGCCTGGAAGTTTGGAAATAACAGAAGAAGTTATACAAGTCACCCAACCAACTGGAAGACGTTTTAAGAGTTTTAATTGATCTTGTGTGTTTAATCGATCCTGCTAAACACAGCATAGCCAAGAAAGCACCATGGACAAATCAGCGTTCTCCCCATTTATGGGAATGATTACAGAGAAGTACAAGGAAGGAGACTGCTGATCTTTCCAATCACATCCCAAAAAGCACAGAACTCAGGGTTACCTTAAAGGAGTTCTCCAAGCTAAAACTTTTAACCCCCGCTGTGCCCGGGCTGTAAAACTATACAAAATAAACTTTCACTTACCTGCCTACGATCCCCCGTTGTTCCGATATCGCCGTCCCGTTCTCCGGTCCCGGTCTCTTCCACTTCCTGCGGGTCGGTGACTCACAGTGCGCTCAGCCTATCAGCGGCCGCAGCAATGTCCCGTCGCGGCCGCTGATAGGCTGAGCGCACTGTGAGTCACCGACCCGCAGGAAGTGGAACAGACCGGGACCGGAGAACGGGACGGCGATATCGGAACAACGGGGGATCGTAGGCAGGTAAGTGAAAGTTTATTTTGTATAGTTTTACAGCCCGGGCACAGCGGGGGTTAAAAGTTTTAGCTTAGAGAACTCCTTTAAGGGCTACATAGGAAACTCGGGGCCCTTCCAGCTGTTGCAGAACTATCATGCCTCTAGGAGTAATTGTAACTGCCAGTCTTGCAATGCCTCAAGGGAAATGTAGTTACATAGTTAGTCAGGTTGAAAAAAAGACACAAGTCCATCCAGTTCAACCACAAAAAAATAAACAAACAAAATAAAAAACACAGTACAATCCCATACACCCAACTCCATACCCACAGTTTATCTAGTTCCACAACAGCTGGAGGGCTCCAGGTTGCCTACCCCTGCGGCTTAAACCAACACTGTACTAAAATAAAAATGCAGGGCCAGATCCACAGAGAGAGTACGCCGGCGTATCTACTGATACGCCGGCGTACTTTCAAATTTCCCGCGTCGTATCTTTAGTTTGAATCCTCAAACCAAGATACGACGGCATCTGGGTTAGATCCGACAGGCGTACGGCTTCGTACGCCTTCAGATCGTAGATGCAATACTTCGGCGTCCGCTGGGTAGAGTTTGCGTCGTTTTCCGCGTCGGGTATGCAAATTAGCATTTTCCGACGATCCACGAACGTACGCACGGCCGTCGCATTCTCTTACGTCGTCTCTAGTCGACTTTTTCCGGCATATAGTTAAAGCTGGTATTTTGCGGCGTATAGTTAGACTTGCCATGTTAAGTATGGCCGTCGTTCCCGCGTCGAAATTTGAAATTTTTATTTTTTTGCGCAAGTCGTCCGTGAATAGGGATGGACATAATTCACGTCTAAGTTAAAAAAAAATTACGTCGTTGCGACGTCATTTAGCGCAATGCACGGCAGGAAATTTAGGGACAGCGCATGCGCAGTTCATTCGGCGTGGGGACGCGTTTCATTTAAATGAAACACGCCCCCTACTCGCCGATTTGAATTAGGCGCTGAGAGATACACTACGCCGCCGTAACTTACGGCGCAAATTCTTTGTGGATTCAAAGAATTAAAACGTAAGTTACAGCGGCGTAGCGTATCTCACATACGCTGCGCCCATCCAAATGTATGTGGATCTGGCCCGCAGTCTTCACTGCGTAGAAAATAGCGGACCCCCCGCAAAGACTGGCAGCACGGGCAGTAAGCACCAACACTGTCTTTTGTAGGGGATACGTTTTGTTCACATTTTTATTTTAGCAATTGCAAATTTAAAGAGCGACTCCACCAACATCCCCCCCCCCCCCCTTGGTTATCTATGTACATTGCAAGGATTTTAACAAACTTTGTTTCAAATTGCTACCTTTTGCTATTGCTATGCTGAAGATATAGTTGTTTGTTTGTCTGTGTCCATGAGCACAGTGAACCTGTATGGGAGTGGTTTTAGAATCATCATCATCAATCAGCTGCTGCACCTGCATGGATCTAATGATAGTGGCATGGTCGGCATTCCCTTTAGATGCGATTTCCCTTTGGGAGCATCTCACCAAAAATGAAATTTTTGGTGCAGGGAATGCCAAAGATCGGATTTGTATGGGAAAATTAGTGAGCCAATCACACAAGCAGGAAAGTACATTTTTAGGGAGTGTTCTGTAAATCATCTGTGTTTTATAACAAACTATGAAAAAGTTTTAATCCCCCCCCCAAAAAAAATTTGGGGTTTAATTTAGCAAAAAAAAACCCCAGTGGTGATGAACAACTTCCTGCCTGGCCTATAGCAGATTGATGGCCGGGAAGTGGTTCTGTTATTATGACTGGGCGACATATGACATCCAGCAGAATAACATGCCAGCGGGGGGGGGGGGGGGGGGGGGGGGGGGGCGAGCAGAGTCAGTTTAACACGCCGCATCTCCAATCGTGATAAGAAGCCTTAACGGCATTCCTTGGTTCGCGCTGACAGGGAGAGAAAGGGAGGTCTGTGCTGATATTCAGCACATTGATTATCAGCACAGCCTCATCAAATGTACCCAATCAGTGCCCAGTCAGTGCCCCATCATAACCCCCTGCCAGTGCCCAATAAAGTGAAAATCAGTGACCACCACAGTGCCAATCAGTGCCCAGCACTAACACCTGTCAGTACCTGCCCAATCTGTGCCATATATTAGTGTCCATCAATGCCACCTGTCAGTGCCGCCTAAGCAGTGTCAATCAGTGCCGACTATCAGTGCAGCCTGCCAGTGCCCATCAGTGCCACCTGTCAGTGCCCCCTATAGGTAGCCATCAATTCTACATATCAGTGCCTCCTTATCAGTGCCCATCGTTGCCGACTCAGTGCCCATCAGTGAAGGCAAAAACAAAATTTTATAACAGAAACAAAGAAAAACGTTTTTTTCCCAAAAAAATAAAAAACGCAGAGGTGATCAAACACCACCAAAAAAAAAATTGTTGGCACAGAGCTGTAATCCTACGATTGTTGCTCTTCTTTTGTTTATAGCGCAAAAAAATAAAAACCACAGAGGTGATCAAATACCACCAAAAGAAATCTCTATTTGTGGGAAGAAAATTATAAAAATTTAGTTTAGGTACAATGTTGCATGACCGCGCAATTGTCATTCAAAAGACGACAGAACTGAAAGCTAAAAATTGGCCTGGGCAGCAAGGGGGTGAATGTGCCCAGACAAGTTAACCACTTAAGGACCCCTTCACGCCGATATACGTTGGCAGAATGGCACGGCTGGGCACATCAACGTACCTGTACGTTGCCCTTTAAGCCCAGCCGTGGGGTCGCGGGCACGTGCACGCGACCCCGTCCGAAGCTCCGTGACCGCGGGACCCGATCGCCGCTGGAGACCCACGATCAGTCCCCATAGCTGAAGAACGGGGAGAGCTGTGTGTAAACACAGCTTCCCCATTCTTCATTGTGGCGCCGTCATCGATCGTGTGTTCCCTTATATAGGGAATCACAATCGATGATGTCACACCTACAGCCACACCCCCTACAGTTAGAAACACAGATGAGGTCATACATAACCCCATCAGCACCCCCTTGTGGTTAACTCCCAAACTGCAATTGGCATTTTCACAGGAAACAATGCATTTTAAATGCATTTTTTTGCTGTGAAAATGACAATGGTCCCAAAAATGTGTCAAAATTGTCCAAAGTGTCCGCCATAATGTCGCAGTCACGAAAAAAAAAAAAAAAAAATCGCTGATCGCCGCCATTAGTAGTAAAAAAAAAAAAAGAATAAAAATGCAATAACTATCACCTATTTTGTAAACGCTATACATTTTGGGCAAACCAACCGATAAGCGCTTATTGCGATTTTTTTTTACCAAAAATAGGTAGAAGAATACGTATCGGTCTAAACTGAGGAAAAAAATAAAAAAAAATTATATATTTTTGGGGGATATTTATTATAGCAAAAGGTAAAAAATATTGCATTTTTTTTCAAAATTGTCGCTCTATTTTTGTTTATAGCGCAAAAAATAAAAAACCACAGAGCTGATCAAATACCACCAAAAGAAAGCTCTATTTGTGGGGAAAAAAGGACGCCAATTTTGATTGGGAGCCACGTCGCACGACCGCGCAATTGTCAGTTAAAATAAAACAGTGCCGAATCGCAAAAACTGGCCAGGTCCTTTAGCTGCCTAAAGGTACGGGTCTTAAGTGGTTAAAGAACACCAATCACAGCTGGGACTGTGAAATTATTTGATTATTAGTTATGGTCTTCCTTTTCTTTTTGTGTGACTGGTTCTCTTTAATGTTGACCTTCAGTATGTCGGGCAATGTAGAAATAGCGTGGCCTGTGACAATAACACGCGGGTGTGTTTGGGGAAAGGATTATGAAAACAAAGGGTTAAAAGTGGAGTTTCCCTTTAAATGGCTCCAGCGCTCGCCATGGCTGCGAATTCCTGGCTCGGATACTCGCGGGAGATAAAAATAACAGATATTATCTAAACTCAAATGTCTTCTTGGCGTTCCTCGGCGTTCTAATATTTTCGCACCCTTCTCTTGGCAGACAACACTCTGGGCTAAAATGCTCTCCAGATTGTAATAAATAAAAGACACATTTTTCAGTCCAACGTGAAGCCCGCAGCCTCCCCGCAGCGGCACCAGCAGATCGACGCTCGCAAATTCACAGAGCTTGTTGTGGTTGATGGCGCTCCCCCACCCAGGAACTTACTCCAAGCCCGAGCCATCTGCACAACAGGCCGAGAGGCCAGACGCTATTGGATGGGAAAACATTAACATGGAAACCACGCCGCCGATGGCTGGCAGACGCTGGCGGGCGGTCTACTTGCTCGCGGATTATTCCAAGCAGAGATGTCTTCCGTTCCAAGTACGTCTACTGGAAAGACTTTCTAACAAACAATCTGTTTCATAACCGGCTAATACACCCCCCCCCCCCCCCAGACTACTGACGAAATGCGTCAGCCGGCACAAGGAATATTACCCGCCACTGCACTTTTTCCCTAACCACTTGCCGACCGGCCGCAGTACATATACTGCAGCATGTCGGCTCTATTGTCCGAAACAACGCACCTGTACATCATTTTGTGCAATAGACAGCGGGGGTGTGCATGCCGATTGGCCAGAGGGGGAGGCAGTCATTGGGTACGGGGACGTGATGTCCGCCCGCCAACACGTGAATGCTCCACAGAGAGGCCGGCCACCCGCAAACGCTCCACAGAGAGGCCGGCCAGCCGCAAACGCTCCACAGAGAGGCCGGCCAGCCGCAAACGCTCCACAGAGAGGCCGGCCAGCCGCAAACGCTCCACAGAGAGGCCGGCCAGCCGCAAACGCTCCACAGAGAGGCCGGCCAGCCGCAAACGCTCCACAGAGAGGCCGGCCAGCCGCAAACGCTCCACAGAGAGGCCGGCCAGCCGCAAACGCTCCACAGAGAGGCCGGCCAGCCGCAAACGCTCCACAGAGAGGCCGGCCAGCCGCAAACGCTCCACAGAGAGGCCGGCCAGCC
The DNA here is from genome assembly GCF_905171775.1 of Rana temporaria. Lineage (NCBI taxonomy): Eukaryota > Metazoa > Chordata > Amphibia > Anura > Ranidae > Rana > Rana temporaria. The sequence goes on along the minus strand of NC_053495.1, from coordinate 22,650,544 downwards.
GCAAACGCGCCACAGAGAGGCCGGCCAGCCGCAAACGCTCCACAGAGAGGCCGGCCAGCCGCAAACGCTCCACAGAGAGGCCGGCCAGCCGCAAACGCTCCACAGAGAGGCCGGCCAGCCGCAAACGCTCCACAGAGAGGCCGGCCAGCCGCAAACGCTCCACAGAGAGGCCGGCCAGCCGCAAACGCTCCACAGAGAGGCCGGCCAGCCGCAAACGCGCCACAGAGAGGCCGGCCAGCCGCAAACGCGCCACAGAGAGGCCGGCCAGCCGCAAACGCTCCACAGAGAGGCCGGCCAGCCGCAAACGCTCCACAGAGAGGCCGGCCAGCCGCAAACGCTCCACAGAGAGGCAAACCGATGATCTGCCTATGTAAACAAGGCTGATCCCCGTTCTGACAGGGAAGAACACAGATCTCTGTGTTCATCTAGCGAGTCCATCCCCCGCACAGTTAGCAAGCACCCACCCCCTAGGGACACACTTAACCCTTTGATAGCCCCTGATGTTAAGGAAGGGAACCTCCGCTTTTCGGAAACCCTCCCCCCCTCCGGTGTCACATTTGGCACCTTTCAGGGGGAGGGGGGTGCAGATACCTGTATAATACAGGTATTTGCTCCCACTTCCGGGCATAGACCCCCACGGGGGTCTACGTCACTCCACCCCCCCACCCCCCCTGGGAAACACAGGTCCCAGAAGACAGCGGGGACCAGTGAGGACGCGCAGCGCAACACGCGCATTCGCAGTAGGGAACCGGGAAGTGAAGCTGCAACGCTTCACTTCCTGATTCCCTCAGCGAGGATGGCGGCGGGGGGCAGCTGAGAGCCGAGCGATTGATCAGCTTCGGCTGCCGACATGGCGGGCACCCTGGACAGGTAAGTGTCCATTTATTAAAAGTCAGCAGCTGCAGTATTTGTAACTGCTGGCTTTTAATATTTTTTTCTTTTTAGGCGGACCTCCGCTTTAACTCCCAGACAGTGCTGCTGTGCCTCCTTTTCTCATTCCTCCAGAGTTGTGTCTCACTAATACCGGAGTTGTGTTACTGGCCAGATCACCAGTAAAAACAGAGGGGGAAAAAGGTAAAAGAAAAGAAAACGAATGCAGCCGCCACATCTAATGATTGTAAGCTCAACGAGCAGGGCCCTCCTTCCCCTTCTGTATTGAATTGTATTGTAATTGTACTGCCCCCCCTCTACATTGTAGAAGGCTCTGTGCAAACTGTTGGCACTTTAAAAATCCTTTATAATAATAAAATAATACATTTTTCGTTTGGGGTATAATATCGCTTTAAATGTTCAACTGCTCAACCAAACTTGTAAAAATTAAAAAGAAATCCTACCCAATCTGATCAATGAAATGAGATCCTGGATAGCCTTGGTCACCAGGCGGAAGTGCCTATAGAGCGGATAGCATAACACTCGTCTCCCAAAAGACACCAGGACTTCCTGGAGCGACTTGTAGTTCTGTATGATAGAAAAGAAAATGCTAAAGTGTTACTCTACCTTGGACTACATTTAAATTAGGATATACATATGAATGCAACCGGCCTCAGCTATTTACATACGAATGACGGTTATTTACATGTAAACAGGGTCTGCAGGTGAGTCATCTGTACACAACAATAGGGCAGAGCTGGGCAGCATTAGTAGCAGCACTTCACACTGAGATATCAGGACACAGCAAAGGACTAAAATTTCAACGACAAAAGAATTTAAACTGGGATAGTTGGCATGTATGAGGCAGCTTCTTTGGGCCCCACAACAATGACAGGGCCCAGGGCAGCTGCCCCTTTTTCTCTGTCTACTGGCCGTTTTAGACTGTTTGCACTGTACATGTGTGCAATCTCTTTCTCTAGCTACGCTTCGTAGCCTGGAACAGCCACTAGGGGGCCGGAAGGAAGGCTGCCGCTCCAGGTGAGCACACTAGAACAATCAATGTCCACTCAGAAACCAATGGGTGCAGGCAATGCACAGGATATGCAAAAGAGGAAAGATATGGACAGCCGCACTCCAATTTCTTAAAAAGACATGCCCTTTATTGGGTAAAGGAAAAATGCACTACAGGTATCAGCACACAGTGGGAAAAACAGCTGACGCGTTTCGCATTGGATATCAATGCTTAGTCATAGCTACTAAACTAGCCACTAGGGGGCGGCATTAATGTTTATTCATACTTTTTCAGATATATTGGAATAATGCCTACTGTACAGTGGAACCTTGGATTACGAGTATAATTCGTTTCAGAAGAATGCTTGTAATCCAAAGCACTCGTATATCAAAGCGAGTTTCCCCATAGGAGTCAATGGAAACTTATATAGTTTGTTCCACAGTGACTTCTATTGTATGCAGTACTGTATGTAGCCAGAGGTGGAGGGGGGGGATATAAAAAAAAAATAGCTTGTATTGCAAAACGCTCAACAGCGTTATTCGCAATCCGAGTTATTACTGTATTGGGTACATGGAAAGAAAAAGAACAGTGCTGGACTGCAGCACACAGTTTAAGGCATCTTTATTGTATCTGGAGTAGAAAAATAAAATCCAATACAGTTACTTCATATTTGGCAGAGGCAGGGAAAAACAGCTGACGCGTTTCACACCATATGTGGGTGCTTATTCATAGCTAAAATATTAGGGTCCGACTGTGTGAATATATAGGAAGTAAAAATGTTTGATAAATTTCTCTTGTTAAAAAAAATAAAAAAATAAAAATAATTGATAACCAATCATTGTAGAGGAGTATTGAAAACACCCGCCCTACACAATTTCATATATACTGATACACCCCATTGATCCTTTCCCTCAGGTGTTTTTCAATTTCTAGGTCTAAGGCCCCATTCACACCTAGGCGTTTTTACGCCTGAAGCGCACTGCTCACAAACGCCAGAGGGGAGAATTAACCTTATTCCCTTTGGTGACTGTTCACGCCTGAACGCCCAAACGCCTGTCGCGCGAAGCTCAAACAAGTCCCGGACCTTTTTTTGTCGCTCGTATCGTGCGATTTGGGCGTATTTGAGCGTTTTTTTTTCCCATAGAAAGTAATGGGAAACGCGCGAATTGAGCGTATCGCGCGACAACGGGCGTTTGCTACGGGCGTTTCGTCGCTTTAATAAATAGAACTTGTCGCCCATGCAGAAGATTAAAAAAATCTACCAACATAGCAACAAGTGATGAAAAGATGATCATTTTTCCTATTGGCTAAAATAAAAAACGCCGAAGTACAAAAACGTCGCACGACGCTGTATGGAAATACGCGCGACAAAACGCCAGAAAAAACCGCCCAAAAAAACGACCGACGCTCAGGTGTGAATGCAGCCTGATTGTGTAGGGCAGGGGTTTTCAATATGTATGTGTGTGTATATATATATGTGTATGTGTATGTGTATGTGTGTATATATATATATATATATCTCCCCATTCACATCGCATAACCTAAAAATAATTATATATATATATATATATATATATATATATATAGATAGATAGATAGATAGATAGATAGATAGATAGATAGATAGATAGATAGATAGATAGATAGATAGATAGATATATAATTCAGCTTAGCTTTTTAGATGCTGTATTCCGGACCCTTCAGCAAGGAAAAATCCTAGGTGGTTCTCATTGTTTAGGGCTGAGCAGCTGTGCTTGCCATAATTAACCCCGTCTGCACAGAGCAAGCGGATCTTTATTATCAATTGTAACTAGATTTGAACACTGTGGGGTAGATCCACAAAGAGAGTAGATACGCCGGCGTACTTTCAAAATTTCCTGCGTCGTATCTTTGGTTTGAATCCTCAAACCAAGGTACGACGGCATCTGGGTTAGATCCAACAGGCGTACGGCTTCGTACGCCGTCGGATCTTAGATGCAATACTTCGGCGTCCGCTGGGTGGAGTTCTCGTCGTTTTCCGGTCGAGTATGCAAATTAGCTATTTCCGACGATCCACGAACGTACGCGCGGCCGTCGCATTCTCTTACGTCGTCTCTAGTCGGCTTTTTCCGGCGTATAGTTAAAGCTGCTGTTTTGCGGCGTATAGTTAGACTTGCCATGTTAAGTATGGCCGTCGTTCCCGCGTTTCATTTGAACTTTCTTTTTTTTGCGTAAGTCGTCCTTGCGACGTCATTTAGCGCAATGCACGGCGGGAAATTTAGGGACGGCGCATGCGCAGTTCATTCGGCGCGTGGACGCGCTTCATTTAAATGAAACACGCCCCCCTAATCGCCGATTTGAATTACGCGCCGTTGCGCCGCTAGAGATGGACTACGCCGCCGTAACTTACGGCGCAAAATCTTTAAGGATTTGAACTAAAGCCAGGTAAGGTACGGCGGCGTAGCGTATCTCTGATATGCTGCGCGGGTGTAGATCTCTGTGGATCTGCCCCTGTCTGTCCTAACAAAGGGTTACATGTGTAGAGGTTGTGCTTCTTGCATTGTATGTTAATTAGGACAGACTTAGGACAGGCTCAATCTAACAATGTTCAAAAATCCTTGCAGTCAGCCATGACACCTTCTCCTAAGAAACATTTAGAAAAAGGTAAGAAATATATATTTTTTTTGTTTTTTAACGCATACTGTGTGAATGGGAACACATAAATATAGTGATGTTTTTCTCTAAATTGCAAAGGTGGAAAAACACTTTAAAAAAAATCGTTTTAGAAACTGCCTGTCCTAATGACGGGTTTCAGATCTAGAAGCTTCTGCATTGTATGTAGATGAGAAGAAAAAACAGAGTGCGTCCCTGGGGACACACTCACTTTGAAATTCCTCTGTAGTAGCAGCTTGTCTGTCTCCACAGAAACATCCAAGAAGGTGGGGAAAACAATAAATATATATATTTTCGGAGCCTCGGTTGAGGTTCGTACTGTGCAAGCGCCGCGCCTGCGCGGTACAGAGGGGTCTAAATCCGCCGGGGGACACCAGGACTTGCCGATAGTCTCCTGCTATATACAAGCACAGTCGGGCGCACATGCGGGCACCCTGAACCTGGGAGCAGGCAGCAATGCATTCTCCTGTACAGGAACTGCTTTCACTGTGTGCATTGGAAGCAGCAATAATGGAGCCCACCATCCAGCCGTTTCCTCCCCAGCCTGACTGTCCCTGGCCCACCCCTTTCATTCATTGGATTTCAGTTCCTTCAATCACAGAGGCTCAGAATGTACAAGCCCCTCCCACCAGTCATAGTCTCCCTGCATTACATAGAGAAGTATAGAGACCCAGTGATGAAGTTACTGGGTATGTAATAAAAAGAAAAATTAATGAGGGGCGCCAAGGAACCAGGGAAGGCAGAATATAAGCAGAATAAAGCTCAGCTTTAACTAGTTGCCGACCAGCCGCCATCATTCTACGGCGGCAGGTCGGCTCTCCTGGGCGAGAGGCCGTAGCTCTACGTCGGCTTTTTTAGCGGCCACTAGGGGCGCGCGCACGCCCGTGACTCCCGTGCGGGTGCCCGGCGGGCGCGATCGCCGCCGTGCACCTGCGATTGCTCGTTACAGAGCGGGGACCGGGAGCTGTGTGTGTAAACACACAGCTCCCGGTCCTGTCAGCGGGGGAAATGCTGATCTTCTGTTCATACAATGTATGAACAGAAGATCAGTGTTTCCCCTAGTGAGGCCACCCCCCCCCCACAGTAAGAACACACCCAGGCATACTTAACCCCTTCCCCGCCCCCTAGTGTTAACCCCTTCACTGCCGGTGGCATTTTTATAGTAATCCAATGCATTTTTATACCACTGATCGCTATAAAAATGCCAATGGTCCCAAAAATGTGTCAAAAGTGTCCGCCATAATGTCGCAGTACCGAAAAAAAAAAAAAAAAAACGCTGATCGCCGCTATTACTAGTAAAAAAAAATATATTAATAAAAATGCCATAAAAATACCCCCTATTTTGTAGACGCTATAACTTTTGCGCAAACCAAACGCTTATTGCGTTTTTTTTTTTTTTACGAAAAATATGTAGAATACGTATCGTCCTAAACTGAGGAAAGAAAATGTTTTTTTTTATATATATTTTTGTGGGATATTTATTACAGCAAAATTGTCGCTCTATTTTTGTTTATAGCGCAAAAAATAAAAAACCGCAGAGGTGATCAAATACCACCAAAAGAAAGCTCTATTTGTGGGAAAAAACAGACGCCAATTTTGTTTGGGAGCCACGTCGCACGACCGCGCAATTGTCAGTTAAAGCGACGCAGTCCCGAATCGCAAAAAGTGCTCTGGTCTTTGGGCAGTAATATGGTCCGGGGGTTAAGTGGTTAACGAGAACATGTCTGGACAGAAATATGAATGGTGCGGTTGCAAATTTGTTTGTAGTCTAGTGAGTCACCGACCCAAAACAAAGCTACATGGCGCTCCATTGCTTGTTCAGTGACTCACCAGCAGGTGGAACCAGGATTAGCATTATAAGCCTTTAAATGTGTAAACCTCAGACATGAAAATTTAACAAAAGCAAATCCCGCTATAGTGTGTACTTGTCTCACCCCAGAGCACCAAGTGTAATTTCTGTCTGCTGCCTTGTTCCTTTGTCACATTTCACAAGTTTTCCTGACACCAAAAAAAAAAAGGCGACAGGAGAGGGAGCTCCAGCACACAGCCTGTGATTGACAGCCACAGCTTTGTTCCTGTGTGCTGTGTAAAGGGGGGTATGTGCCTTGCCTCCAATCAGTGTTCGGAGCTCTCCTCAGTGAGCTCTGTAGAGTGTAACTTTAGCTCTCCACAAGTGGCGGCCCGTCCATTAGACACCATACACACTTAGATTTTCTGCAGATTTTTGTCTTCAGATTTACGAAAACGATATAATATGGAGGTCAAACCTTAAGGCCCCGTACACACGAGAGGATCCATCCGCTGGAATTGATCCGCGGACCGGCTCCAGCGGATAGATCCCCTGGTGTGTACAATCCAGCGGATCTGTTTCCGCTGATTTTTATCCCCTGGGATGGATTTCCAGCAGATAAATATTTGATGACATGCTTTCAAATCTATCCGCTTGAATCCATCCCAACGGATTGATCCGCTGGTCTGTACAGACTCACCGGATCAATCCGTCCGAATGAATCCCCCGCATGCGTCGTAATGATTCGACGCATGCATGGAATTTCTTATATGACAGCGTCGCGCACGTCGCCGCGTCATCATCGCGGCGACGGCGTGACACGGCATCGCGATGGGATTTCGGCGCGGATTTCGATCCGATGGCGAGTACACTCCATCGGATCAAAATCCTCGAGAGGATTTATCCGCGGACTTTAATGTCCACAACATAACCCCCCCATACTGTAATGTCCACGTCATCTCACTGTAATATCCACATCTCCCAGTCAGCACTCCACTCTGGGGAGCTCACCTAGGCCGCCGCTGGGTGTACCAAGATGGCCGCCGCTCCTGAGCTAGTCCGAAGCTGCAGCCTTTCCTATAGGCCGCAATCAGTGCCGATCCTGACCTCCCTGGGGCCCTAAGCAGAATGACATGTCACATTAAAATTGAGAAGCGGGTGGGGGGGTGGCGTTGCCGACATTGAAGATTAAAGTTGAGAAGCGGGGGAGGGGGTGTTCTGCTGTCGGAAATGACATCTTACATTAAATTGAGAAGCAGGGGGTGCTGACTTCTTACCTCTTCTCCCATGCAGCCAGCGAGTTGAGGAGCAGGGTGAGGGGCCGAAAATGTCTTCTCATCAGGTGGGGCCTCTAGTAATTTGGGGGGCCCTCTGCAGCTTTGCGGGGCCCTAAGCGGCTTGCATAGTGAGCCTATAGGGCAGATCGGCCCTGGCAGCAATCCGCGGATCGCTTGGTGTGCCGATTTGAACGCGGTGACCCGTTCGGATCAATGATGATCAGTTGCACCCCTAAAGAACCCCAAAAAGAAAAAAGAAAAAAAACACACCAGGCGCCACTGCTCTCCACCCCCTTTTTCTGCAAGCTCAGACAAGCTTTATAAATTCTGAACTTTGAATGGCTGTAGAGAAGAGAAGACAGGTACAACGTATGTAGGAGGATTTGTTTCATCTCCGGGCATCACCCGAGGCCAGTCACTTCACTGGATATGTGTGAGGTTTTACAACCGCTTTAACCTTAGAAAAAATGGCTCCCCAATTGCGGTCCTCCAGGGTTCACTTTAAGAGGCCGCCTTCTACCCCCAACAAAGAGAACAGCTGGCACTTTAATGCCATATGACACAAGGACGCTGATAACGGGCGCTGGTAACTCGGAGCTTCAAGATAAACGACATCAACAAAAGCACCGTGTGTAATAACCCGTGCATAGGCAATCTGGCAGCATAAAATCATTAAGACGCTCGCGGATCTATTTATTTTCCTCTTCGCGACACACGTCCCAGCAAAGCAACACGTGGTATTTATAGAAGACACGTGCACGCCGCTGCCCTTTAAAAAATGATTAATGAGCCGCTTTCCCAGAAATTCGGTGATGACACCGGGGGTGGGGGTGTGATGTATGGTCACCGCCGATTGCGGAGGGAGCTGGCGGTACGCGAGACCTTAAAGCAGGCAATTAGACGTTTTCAGGGACGGATCGCGTCTGCGAACGAGGCCGCATTGACCGCAGATTAAAAATTAAATCCACATCGGCAGTGCGGAGCCTCGGAGCTTGTTACATGAATATTTCAATTGTGTTATACGAAACACAGCGCGGCGCGGGAGGAGACGTCCGCGGAACTCTTCATTAGCTGAAAAACACGACACCAGGAGCTGAGGGGCCAATAAGGGCTTTCTTCTATCTTAGGGGACACTGAGCCCATTTTCAGTGGGTACAAAAAGCTCAAAGCTCCTGTCACTATATAAAATAGCTAGCTTACAGTCCTGTTTACACCTCGCTTTTGCTTGGTGCTTCGATGGAGCTTCAATGAGCCTTTGGCGGGGCTTCGATGAGAATTCAGTGGGGCTTCAAGCCAGCTTTGCCATTAACTTTTATGGAGACTATGAAGACGCTTTTAAGGCCCATTTACACTTGCTACAGATTCAACAAGGCTTCGGATAGGCTTTGGTAAAGCTCTCTGAATGCCAGTCAAAGCTCCTGTCACTAAATAAAATGGTTAGCTTAGAGTCCTGTCTACACCTTGCTTTTGCTTCGGCTTCGCTTTAGAAATGATACCCCATGTAGCTTCAGTGGTGCTTCAAAGCGTTTTCAAAGCCTCCATAGGAGTCTATGGCAAAGCCTCATCAAAGCCCCACTAAAGCCTCATCAAAGCCCCACTAAAGCCTCATCAAAGCCCCACTAAAGCCTCATCAAAGCCCCACTAAAGCCCCACTAAAGCCTCATCAGAGCCCCACTAAAGCCTCATCAGAGCCCCACTAAAGCCTCATCAAAGCCCCACTAAAGCCTCATCAAAGCCCCACTAAAGCCTCATCAAATCCCCACTAAAGCCTCATCAGAGCCCCACTAAAGCCTCATCAGAGCCCCACTAAAGCCTCATCAGAGCCCCACTAAAGCCTCATCAAAGCCCCACTAAAGCCTCATCAAAGCCCCACTAAAGCCTCATCAAAGCCCCACTAAAGCCTCATCAAAGCCCCACTAAAGCCCCACTAAAGCCCCACTAAAGCCTCATCAGAGCCCCACTAAAGCCTCATCAAAGCCCCACTAAAGCCTCATCAAAGCCCCACTAAAGCCTCATCAAAGCCCCACTAAAGCCTCATCAAAGCCCCACTAAAGCCCCACTAAAGCCCCACTAAAGCCTCATCAGAGCCCCACTAAAGCCTCATCAAAGCCCCACTAAAGCCTCATCAAAGCCCCACTAAAGCCTCATCAAAGCCCCACTAAAGCCTCATCAGAGCCCCACTAAAGCCTCATCAGAGCCCCACTAAAGCCTCATCAGAGCCCCACTAAAGCCTCATCAGAGCCCCACTAAAGCCTCATCAGAGCCCCACTAAAGCCTCATCAAAGCCCCACTAAAGCCTCATCAAAGCCCCACTAAAGCCTCATCAAAGCCCCACTAAAGCCTCATCAAAGCCCCACTAAAGCCTCATCAAAGCCCCACTAAAGCCTCATCAAAGCCCCACTAAAGCCCCACTAAAGCCTCATCAAAGCTCCACCGAAGCCTCATCAAAGCTCCACCAAAGCCTCATCAAAGCTCCACCAAAGCCTCAATCAAAGCTCCACCAAAGCCTCATCAAAGCTCCACCAACGCCTCATCAAAGCCCCACTAAAGCTTCATCAAAGCCCCACCAAAGCCTAATCAAAGCCCCACCAAAGCCTAATCAAAGCCCCACCAAAGCCTAATCAAAGCCCCACCAAAGCCTAATCAAAGCCTAATCAAAGCCCCACCAAAGCCTAATCGAAGCCCCACCAAAGCCTAATCGAAGCCCCACCAAAGCCTAATCGAAGCCCCACCAAAGCCTAATCGAAGCCCCACCAAAGCCTCATCGAAGCTCCACCAAAGCCTCATCGAAGCTCCACCAAAGCCTCATCGAAGCTCCACCAAAGCCTCATCGAAGCTCTGATGCTAGCTGCCTGCATACCGGAAGCAATGCGGCCACTTTATGGGGGCGCTAGACTAATTTGCCTCTTAGCCCAGTCCGCCCCATAAGACTGCCGCTACACTAACAGGGTAGCGCAAGCCGGCGGGGACTCTTTCCGTGCTGCCCTAGGCCTGGGCCAGGATACAGCGTTGCCAAGGGGGCATGTCCAGAAAAGCTTTGGACAGTGACCAATAACATGAAGATAGCAGCCTATAACCCAGGGTTTATAAATATCGAGCCCATGCCCCACACGCAGTTTCAATAAACTTTATTGATCCTTCTTGTCCCTGCAGCCTGTGAACAAATGGCAATTTGATGAGACACCTTACTGAAGATAAATCCCTTTTCCAGCAGCAGAACTGCCCACCACTGGAGAAAGTTGGTTAGAGACAGGCGAGGTACCTGCTCTATAATGAGCTGGAAGTACAACCTATCCCTGGGGAGCAGATTGTTTACAGCAGGATGTTCTCAGAGTCAGGAGGCCGCAGGCGCCGTCGCCGGATGAAGAACTTTTTTGCAGCAAAAGTAATACATCATATTGGCATTTTTTTATGCTGCTGAGAAAAGTAGAAATGAATAAAAACAAAGTTAAAAACAAAGAACATCTACAATTTACAAACTGTTCCTTCAGCTGTCAATGTTTTTGCAGAAGAAACTACAAATGACTTGGCACTTGACTAGCAGAGATCAGAACACATTTTACATTGTGCAGTGCTGCTGATGCTGCTTGAGGTCACCACTGGTGGTAACTCTTGTGAGACGGGCTCGTTCATCCAGCACAATGCAAAGCACATCTCCCTTCTACCAACAGCTCCCTCTAGTGGAGGTCCACAGCAGTTTAGTTTGTGCATGTTTTCAGCGGCCAAATGCTACAAGTCACAGTAGGACTCACTGATCTCATTAAAAGGAAACTAAAGGTTCTCATTAAAAATAAAAATAAAATAACAAACACGTTATACTTACCTCCACTGTGCAGCTCGTTTTGTACAGTGGCCCCGATCCACATCTTCTGGGGTCCCTTGGCGGCTGTCTCGGCTCCTTCCCGCAAGAACTAACCCCCTTCATGGGAGCTCTCTCCCATGGGGGTTAGTTCTTTTGGGTGTGCTCTCATGATACAGCTGGCGGCTATAGCCGCAGACTGTATCACTCGGCCTTCGGCCCCGCCGCGTCATTGGATGTGATTAGCAGCGCGAGCCAATGGCTGCGCTGCCATCAATCCATCCAATCAATGGCCAGACTGAGTGGAGAAGAGGACGTTGGGGGCGAGCGCAGCAGGTGAATGGGCTCAGGTAAGTAAAACGGGGGGGGGGGGGGGGGGGGGGGACAGTCATTGTCAGGTTTTTTTTCACCTTAATGCATAGGATGCATTAAAGCGGGAGTTCACCCATTTATTTATTTTTTTACCTTTTCCCCTTAGATTAATGCTCGTTTTGTCTAGGGGAATCGGCTAGTTGTTTTAAAATATGAGCCGTACTTACCCGTTTTCGAGATGCATCGTCTCCGTCGCTTCCGGGTATGGGTCTTCGGGAGCGGGCGTTCCTTCTTGATTGACAGTCTTCCAAGAGGCTTCCGACGGTCGCATCCATCGCGTCACTAGTAGCCGAAAGTCGGTGCGGCTCTATTCTGCGCCTGCGCACCGACGTTCGGCTTCTTTCGGAAAATCGTGACGCGATGGATGCGACCGTCGGAAGCCTCTCGGAAGACTGTCAATCAAGAAGGAACGCCCACAGTCCCGCAGCCCATACCCGGAAGCGGCGGAGAAGATGCATCTCGTAAACGGTAAGTACAGCTCATATTTTAAAACAACTAGCCGATTCCCCTAGACAAAACGAGCAGGAATCTAAGGGGAAAATGTGTTCTCTATGGGTGAACCTCCGCTTTAAGGTGAAAAATAACCCGAACATTTACAACCCCTTTAAAGGGGGGCACCCAAGCCAAGCCGCAGCTCCGTGTATCCATTCAGACACGGAGTCACGCCTAGGCCCCCCCCCCCCCCCCTCCCCTCATTGGCTAACTGAGTTTGATTGACAACAGCGGGAGCCAATGGTGCTGTTGTGTCTCAGCCAATCAGGAGGGAGCGTCTCAGACAACAGAGACATTTGTGGACATCGCTGGATTGAGATGGGGCTTAGCCAAGTATTAGGGGGCTGCACACAGAAAGTTTTGTATCTTAATGCATAGAATGCATTTAAGATAAAAAAAAAAAACTTCTGCCTTTACAACCCCTTTAAATGTTTGAAAAAGTCTGTTAAGTGGGATCAACTTTTGTATCCGATACTCCTCTATACACTTTCAGAATCTACCGTCTGGCGAGGGCTTACTTGTGTCAAGGAGAGGTAGCAGCCTAGGACCAGAACTGGGTCCACCCATGCTACCATCAAGGTAAAATCATGTTCTGGTGGATCCATCGGAACCAGTTTTTACTTCTATTGGTCCAATGACATCACACACACATCAAGCATCTGCTGAACATCAGGTAAGCCCAGCAAAATAAATCTAGTGGGCTTTTTGATGTTAGCATAGTCAATGCTGTTGCTGTATAATGTTGGCAGCCGACTGATTTTTAATGGTTCCCTGAAGCCGTGGTAAAAGATTCAATGCTTGCCCAACACCGCGGGTTCATGACCCGGTTCAATCTATAGCAGTTTCATCACCCTTGTGTTGCCATATCTTATCATTGCGATAACCCGTCTGATTCCCGGAGCAATTCAATTAAAAGCCGCTGCTGCTTTTCAATGGCAACACACGTCCCTCGCAAGGGCTGGAAGTAATTACGCCTTTCTTCATTTTTTTTCCTGCTTTTTTTATGTAAACCGCAAGAAACAATAAAAACTGTGGTTGACCTTATACAAAACATAATGCAAACACTGGAATTGCTGTACGAAAAAAAAAGTCCTCCCGCCTAAGGAGAAATACTAACAACAGTGCAAAGATTTCACCCGGGTCCAGCAGCTTCCTGCAGAACCAAAGCAGTCATATTAATTCTCTTAAAGTGCAAGTCCACCCAAAATTGATTTGGAATGGATCCCGAGTTGGTGCCGGTACAGTTACTTGGACCATATTCTCGAGAATGTGGAGAAGCAGCAGAGGTTGTATCCATGTAATGCTATGGATAGTCAAAAGCCTCATTTTCGGACAACAATTGTGTGATGGAAGGGTTTTGATGGATAATCCGAGCGTTTGTACGCTCCACCGGACAATTGTTGTCGGAATTTGCTCGGCTGACCTCGGAAAAGGAGGGTTTCCATGTCTTTCCAGGCATTTCCGAATGGCTCCAACCGGCTGGGATCGGCTCCGGCGCCCCCCCCCCCCCCCACACGGTACTGCACACCGCTTTGGCCTGAATCCTGCTCGTTTTGCGAGACAAAACTTGCAAACAGAGTTAGGATTTTTAAAAATACAGTCCACTTAATAGCACAGCAGTACCAAGTGAATGATCATTAACACAGAGTATGAACTGTGTCCCTCAAGGGATTCCCAAAAAATTATTTTACGGTAAGTTCAAGATTCCTATGTTTTAATCCAGTGGTCTCCAAACTGCGGCCCGAGGGCCGGATGCAGCCCTTTGCTTGCCTTTATCCGGCCCTTGGGGCACTATTCCTCCCACTGATACATGACACTATTCTGCCATCTGACACCGACAATGGAGCACCATTTCTCCCACTGACACAACTAATAGAGCACTATTACTCCCTATGATACCAGCAATGGGGCACTTCCTCCCCCCTAATACCAGCAATGATGCCAGGAAAATTTCCACTCCCGCTCGCCAAAGTCCGGCCCTCCAAGAGCCTGAAGGACAATAAACCAGCCCTTTGTTTAGAATGTTTGGAGACCCCTGTTTTAATCTATTGAGGGACACAGAAGTCTTAAACCTTCAGGATGTCCAAAGGTAGTCCAACTAAGGCCGCATTCACACCTGAGCGTTTTATCGCCTGAAGCGCGACGCCCCAAAACGCTAGAGGGGAAAAAATACATTATTCTCTATGGAGATGGTTCACATCTCCACTCCAAAACGCCAGACGCCGAACGCCTGAAGCCCAAACAAGTTCTGGACCCTTTTTTGTCGCTCGAATTTGGGCGTTTGGGAGTTTTACATTGGTGACCTGTAAAAAATCGCGGTAAAAAACGCCACGTTTTGTCGCGGCAAATCGTGGTAAAAAAACGCTGCAAAACGCTACGCTCAGGTGTGAATGCAGCCTTAGGGGTGGGAAACTGCCCAACAAAACAGAACTAGGGACTGCATACAGCCCAATCCGCCTATAGGACTAGTGCCCTGAAACGGATGAGGGCCAACCTCCTGCCTAATAGGGGAAACGGCCAACACAGCCAGAGGCGGAACACAGAAAATCAACCCGATACCCCAGACTCAGAAGAAATGGCCACCAACCAGAGAGGAATTCCTCAACACAGAGGCGATAAACAAGACAGAGGCCATGAAAGAAGCTGGGGACCCTGAAGCCACCAAGGGGTGAACACAGCAAATTCCGTAGTAAGAAGGGAAGAATCAGCAACTGAACATGGTAAAAAAGGAAAAAGAACAAGTCCAGGATAGAAACAGATACCAGGCAAGGGACTTAGGAAATACTCCGTGCAAGACAACCCTAGCTGGTCTAGTAGGAAGACCCTAAGTCACTAAAATCTGATCCTATAAGGGTCAAGAGATGAGATCCCCGTACCTCAAAACATTGCCCTGGCAAAAACCCCCTCACTAGGTCTCAACTTACCAGGGAAGAAGCCTTGATTCCTAGAATGCCCAAAAAAAAAAAAAACTGAAGCATACTGGGTAGAGAGGTTATCCTGAGATGACCTACAGTGTCCTATCCTCCTACAGGTGGCACGGTCTGCCAGTGCCCAATCCTCCTACAGGTGGCACGGTCTGCCAGTGTCCAATCCTCCTACAGGTGGCACGGTCTGCCAGTGTCCAATCCTCCTACAGGTGGCACGGTCTGCCAGTGCCCAATCCTCCTACAGGTGGCACGGTCTGCCAGTGTCCAATCCTCCTACAGGTGGCACGGTCTGCCAGTGTCCAATCCTCCTACAGGTGGCACGGTCTGCCAGTGTCCAATCATCCTACAGGTGGCACGGTCTGCCAGTGTCCAATCCTCCTACAGGTGGCACTGTCTGACAGTGCCCAATCCTCCTACAGGTGGCACTGTCTGACAGTGCCCAATCCTCCTACAGGTGGCACGGTCTGCCAGTGTCCAATCCTCCTACAGGTGGCACTGTCTGACAGTGCCCAATCCTCCTACAGGTGGCACTGTCTGCCAGTGTCCAATCCTACTGCTGGACAGTTTCTTCTAACTCTTGGTAAGAGCTCTACGCTGAGGTCCTGGTTCTGCACACCATTGGTAGAGACTCCAGGTCCCATGCCTACTTTTTATAAACTAGTCTTCCTAATGAACAATGTGAATGTACAATATACACTAGATTACTAAAAGTATTGGGACACCTGCCTTTACACACGCACATGAACTTTAATGACATCCCAGTCTTAGTTCACAGGGTTCAAGATTGAGTTGCCCCCCCACCCTTTGCAGCTATAACAGCTTCAACTCTTCTGGGAAGGCCGTCCACAAGGTTTAGGAGTGTCTATGGGAATGTTTGACCGTTCTTCCAGAAGCGCATTTGTGAGGTCAGGCACTGATGTGGACTATAAGGCCTGGCTCGCAGTCTCAGCTCTAATTCATCTCAAATGTGTGCCATCAGGTAGCGGTCAGGTTCCTCCACCCCAAACTCGCTCATCCATGTCTTTATGAATCCTGCTTTGTGCACTGGTCAAAATCCTTTGGTGGAGGGGGGGGGGGGGAGATTATGGTGTGGGGGTTGTTTTTCATGGGTTGTGCTTGGCCCCTTAGTTAAGAGAACTCTTAAGGCATCAGCATACAGATGCCTTAAGACATTTGGGACAAATTTCACGCTCCCAATTTTGTGGGAACAGTTTGGGGGTGGCCCCTTCCTGTTCCAACATGACTTTACATCAGTGCACAAAGCAAGGTCCATAAAGACATGGATGAGCAAGTTTGGGGTGGAGGAACTGGCCTGCACAGAGTCCTGACCTCAACCCGATAGAACACCTTTGGGATGAAATAGAGCGGAGACTGTGAGCCAGGCCTTCTCGTCCAACATCAGTGCCTGACCTCACAAATGCGCTTCTGGAAGAACGGTCAAACATTCCCATAGACACTCCTAAACCTTGTGGACAGCCTTCCCTTAAAACCAGGGGAAAAACGTGGGGTGCGCGTTTTACGCCGATCCCCGCCGACAATGACCGAGCCAAGCCGAGTGTACTGCGCACTCGGCTAGGCTCGGCCACGCACGGCTCCGCCCGCAGGACCGCGAGAGAAGCCGACATAGACCGAGCCGAGTGTACTGCGCACTCGGCTAGGCTCGGCCACACTCGGCTCCGCCCGAAGGACCACGAGAGAAGTCGAGAGAAGCCGACATAGACCGAGCCAATCCGAGTGTACTGCGCACTCGGCTAGGCTCGGCTCCACTCGCAGGACCGCGAGAGAAGCCGACATAGACCGAGCCGAGTGTACTGCGCACTTGGCTAGGCTCGGCCACACTCGGCTCCGCCCGCAGGACCGCGAGAGAAGCCGACATAGACCGAGCCGAGTGTACTGCGCACTGGGCTAGGCTCGGCCACACTCGGCTCCGCCCGCAGGACCGCGAGAGAAGCCAACATAGACCGAGCCAAGTGTACTGCGCACTCGGCTAGGCTCGGCCACACTCGGCTCCTCTCGCAGGACCGCGAGAGAAGCCGACATAGACCGAGCAGAGTGTACTGCGCACTCGGCTAGGCTCGGCTCCGCCCACAGGACTTCGAGAGAAGCCGACATAGACCGAGCCAAGCCGAGTGTACTGCGCACTCGGCTAAGCTTGGCACCGCTCGCAGGACCGCGAGAGAAGCCGAGAGAAACCGACATAGACCGAGCTGAGTGTACTGCGCACTCGGCTAGGCTCGGCCACACTCGGCTCCGCCCGCAGGACCGCGAGAGAAGCCGACATAGACCGAGCCGAGTGTACTGCGCACTCGGCTAGGCTCGGCCATGCTCGGCTCCGCCCGCAGGACACAGGAAATCCGGCAAGACAGCAGATGGACACCTCCAAAGCTGCAGATGGACACCCACAAGGCTGGATGGGCCGCAGACGGACGCCGGACAAGGCCGCCGATAGATGCCGAGCAAGACAGCAGACGGACACCGAAAAATGTATGTTTTTTTTTTCCCCTTAAACTTCCCTTCTAAGTTTGGGGTGCGCGTTATATGCCGGCGGGCGCTATACGCAGATAAATACGTAATTAAAATATTACATTAGGGTGAACTAGCCTTTTAAGGTAAACACTTTAAGAAAATATGAACTAAGGCCGGTCATAGATGGTTTGAATCTTGGGCGGTTCAGCAGGGACTTAATGAAATTCGATCCATCTACGGGGAGGATCGTATTCAAGTCAATCCATCGTTCCTTTATTCTATGGATTGAGCTGAAGAACGCGCTCTCCTCCTTGCTTTTCCAGATGTTCCGATTCATCATAGACATTAACTAAGCTGCTTATCTATCATCGGCTGCAATTCTCCCTTTTGTTTTTCAGGTAATAAACTTCAAAAAGCTACATGCGATAGTCACACAGGTCCTCAGCGAAGCTGTGCGTCGGGATTCCTCTTGTACGATTTCAAAGAGCGATCTGGTCTCGCGCACGCTGTGCAGACATCGCTCCGGGCTCCGATATCATCAAACTTTGATAATCCACCAAAGAATTGGCAGCCCGCCAGCAACAGTGGGAAAGCGGCTGAGCTGGGAGGCTGGCATCAATGGGAAGGGCATGGAGGAGAATGCGAGTTCTGGAATTTAAAAGGGAAAAGCTGAGCAGGACAAAAAACGCCCTGAAAACCTATATAAATGTGAGGTTATATACACAAGGCAGGAGACATTCCTACCATCCCCTACCAAGAGATGAATTCCACATTTAAAGGGGTTGTAAAGGTAAAAAAAAATCCCCTAAATGGCTTCCTTTACCTTGCAGTCCTCCTTCACTTACCTCATCCTTCCATTTTGCTTTTAAATGTCCTTATTTCTTCTGAGAAATCCTCACTTCCTGTTCTTCTGTCTGTAACTCCACACAGTAATGCAAGGCTTTCTCCCTGGTGTGGAGTGTCGTGCTCGCCCCCTCCTTTGGACTACAGGACAGTCAGGACGCCCACCAACACACAGCTCCTTTCTCTATCTGCAAAGTAGAGAGTGTCCTGACTCTCCTGCTCGCCCCCTCCCCCCTCAAGAGGCTTTCTCCACACTCCACACCAGGGAGAAAGCCTCGCATTACTGTGTGGAGTTACAGACAGAAGAACAGGAAGTGAGGATTTCTCAGAAGAAATAAGGACATTGAAAAGCAAAATGAAAGGATGAGGTAAGTGAAGGAGGACTGCACTAAGGTAAAAGAAGCTATTTAGAGGAAAAAAATTGTACCTTTACAACCCCTTTAACATTGAAGTCTATGGCCCTTAACTTGGACCAAAGTAGAGCATGAACTACTGTACTTTGAAGAAAGGCTTTCTGATTGTGGATACCCCAACTAATATTTATAGCACCAAATCCCCAGATTGGTTAAACAAACAAGGGTAGTATTGGGATTTTTAGGGTGCAGAAGAATGATATCAAATATATTAAAGTATTTTACTTTTTATTTTGAAAAACAAAAAATATATGTTAGAAATATATAACAAGTGGCAAGTACAGTATACAGATTTTTTACAGGACAGCACTGTGAGATGGACTTCCCGACATGTTTCGCCCAGATATTGGGCTTCTTCAGGGTGGATAGATGCGCATATAATTTACGTAATTAAATGTAATGCGATATATAATATGTGACTTATTGATTTTGACACACACACACACACACACACACACACACACACACCTTTTGTGCTTTGTCTTTTTTTTCTCTTTTTTTTTTTTCCTAGACAGGTTTGTACCCCCAAACCGGACAGCTTCCCCTGAAGAAGCCCGATAGATGGGCGAAATATGTCCGGAAGTCCATCTCACGGTGCTGTCCTGTAAAAAATCTGTATACTGTATTGCCACATGTTATATATTTTTAACATATATTTTTGATTTTGTGTTTCAAAATAAAAACTACTTTTAAAGGGGTTGTAAAGGTAAATGCTTTTTCACCTTAATGCATCCTATGCATCAAGGTGAAAAAACATCCGACGGTAAAGCCATTCCCCCCCCCCCCCTCCCGAGCCCCCGTTTTACTTACCTGACCCTCGAAAGTCCCGCACTCACCCCCGTCATCCTCTGCGGTTCTCAGACTGTGGCCGTTGATTGGCTAGGTTGGATGGATTGATAGCAGCGCAGCCATTGGCTGGCGCTGCTGCCAATCACATCCAATGAAGCGACGGGGGGCGGGGCTGAGTGATACAATGAGCAGCTATGGCCGCCGCTGTATCACGGGAGCGCGCTCGCAAGAGCTTTCCGCCATGTGAGGGAGCTTGCATGAAGGTGGACTGCTCTTGCAAGGAGGAGCCAAGACAGCCGCTGAGGGACCCCAGAAGACCGGGTTCGGGGACACTCTGTGCATAACGGTGGAGGCAAGTATAACATGTTTGTTATTTTACCCCAACAACATTTTTTTTCTTTTAAATAATATATTTGATATTCTTCTGCACCCTACAAATCCCAGTACTACCCTTGTTTATTTTACTGTACTTTGAAGTTGCTGCAACTTTAAGTCATGCATATATGAATGGTTATCATTGGAAAACATGAGGGAAACGACTTGTCATGCAACTTTAATGTCCAAAGTTGCAAGACAAGTCGCACAAGTGTGAATCGAGCGTTAGACTGTATCAGGCAATGAGGCACCCACATTGAAGTGATTGACTAACAATAACAGGTACAGGCAATCACCTAGTGGTGCCTACACTTGGGGATTAGTGTGCTGGGCACGTCTTTTTACAGGGCGCCTGCCAAAGAACAAAACCCACGCCCGCTGTTACTTAGAGTTTGGTAGGTTCTCTTTAAGAGATACTTTCAGCCCACAGCATATCAACAGAACAAAACGAGAGTACCTCCAGCCTGGCCGTGATCCCTGGAGAGTCTCTATAAAGTGTCTGGCAGGAGCCAGAAGTTGCGGCACTGGTGGTCACACTTCTACCCTATCGCTGGAGCGCTGTAGTATTATTGCTGGCCGCTGTTCAAGCAGCTGGAGTGCTCACACAGCCCAAGCCAACTTTGTGTCTTCATCCCTCACACAGCCGCAGTTAACCCCGTCATGGGCAGCTTTACCACTCATGGGCAGTTTTGCCTGATTACACCTCGCCTCATTTGGCGCTGCTAATATGTTATAATAATGGACTTGCTCAAAGGGCCTGTCCACGTAAAATGAATATTTTAGTTACCGTATATACTCGAGTATAAGCCGACCCGAATATAAGCCGAGACAATTTTACCACAAAAACTGGGAAATCTTATTGACTCAAGTATAAGCCTAGGGTGTCCATCTGCATGCCTCACTGTGACTCACTGTGTCCATGTGCATGCCTCACTATGCCCATGCCTCACTGTGTCCATACATCACTGTGTCTTTTTTTTTCCAAAGCCGGGCACCCCTTCCATAGACTCTCCCATGTTAAACGTAAGTCTAATCATGACACAGTGAGGCACGGGCACAGTGAGGCACGGGCATGGACACAGTGAGTCCATACCTCACTGTGTCCATGTGCATGCCTCACTATGCCCATGCCTCACTGTGTCCATATCTCACTGTGTCCATGTGCATGTGCTTGTATTCACAAAGCACTTGCGTCTAAAGTTACGGCTGCGTAGCGTAAATGTGCCGGCGTAAGCGCTCCTAAATCAAATGAGGAACAGGGGGGCGTGTTTTATGTAAACTAAGCATGACCCCACGTAAATGACGCTTTTTTCGAACGGCGCATGCTCAGTATCACGTCGAATTTTCAAATTAAATTACGCCCGCTCAATGCCTAGACGACGTGAACGTAACTTACGCAAAGCCCTATTCACGAACGTTTTACGCAAATGACGTAAACTACAGAAAATTCAACGCTGTCCCGACGTCCATACTTAACATTGCGCACGCCTCACTATAGCAGGGGTAACTTTACGCCGGTCCGACGCCTTACGCAAACGACGCATATAGATACGCCGGGCGCACGCAAGTTCGTGAATCGGCGTATCTACCTAATTTGCATATTATACGCGTAAATCTACGGAAGCGCCACCTAGCGGCCAGCGTAACTATGCAACTAAGATACGACGGCGTAAGAGACTTACGTCAGTCGTATCTAAGCAAAAATCCGGCGTATCTTGCTTTCTGGATACAGAAAAAAGATACGCCGGCGCATCCTAGAAGTTACGCGGCGTATCAATAGATACGCCGACGTAACTTCTTAGTGGATCTGGCCCTATGTGTTTAGAACGGCAAAAAAGAACAGGCTGATTTTTCGAACCCTCAGCCACTACATGGCAGCTCTGCAAGGAATGGAGTACATTGGTCACATAATGCCCCCACATATCTTCACCCCCGATTTAGGCATGGACAGTGCATCTTAGACCAAACGACCACATAAATGATGAATGGGATTTTCAAATATTATATAGTTTATACACTTTTCTTGGTAGAATGGACAGGTGTGCATCAAACTGAATGCTTTTGGATATGCCCAGAGTTTAGCTTTAGACCCCTTTCACACTGGGCGCTTTGCAGGCGCTATAGCAATAAAAATAGCGATAAAAATAGCGATTGCAATGCGCCCTGAAAGAGCGGCTTCATTTACTCCACTGGAGTGGTGCGCTGGCAGGGCGTCAGAAAAAGTCCTGCCAGCAGCTTCTTTGCAGCGGGGAATACACCGCTCCTAAAGCACCCATGCCCATTGAAATCAATGGGCAGTGCCACCGTAGCTGCGCTTTTAAGCCTTTTTCGGCTGCTAACGGGGGGTTAAAAGTGCCCCGCTAGCGGACGAAAAGCACCGCAAAAACTACTGTAAAGTGCCGCTAAAATAGCGGCGTTTTACCGCCGACGCCCAGGCGCTTTCAGTGGGAAAGCAGCCTAAATATCAGCAAACCGACAAATAAAAAAAATAAACCTCCTCTCACCAGAACATTATCATCTGTAACCAAATGCAGCGCTACTCATTGATTCCTAAATAATACAAATCTTGTAATATTTCATTTGCAGAAACCATAATCTGGGAAGTACATACCTCAAACCAACACAGGGATCCACTCAGTTTTCTGATATTCCATGAAGACTCAACCTGCAATAGATGAAAACAGAGAACACATTAAAAGGGGCAGTTGATGCTGAAAAGTACAGATAACACTAGGAATTAGGACATCGGCCCTTCATTCCATTAAAAAGAAAAACGTTCAAGACATTTACCTTTACCCCTCCCCCAATGCTAAGAAGAACCTCTACTGTACGCCATGGCAGATGAGGAAGAAGTTTCAGGGGAGGAAAGATGAAGATCGGGGAGTGCTGATCCCACAGAGCCACCACAGCACTCACTGCTTCTGCTAGAGCTCGTCTGTTAAACACAAAGGGCCAGATCCACAAAGATCTGCCTATCTTTAGGCAGGCGAAGCGTATCTAAGATACACTACGCCGCCGTAACTTAGAGCGTAGTTTCCGTATCCTGAAAGAATTTGCGCCGTAAGTTACGGCAGCGTAGTGTAACTGTGTCGGCGTAAGGGCGCGCAATTCAAATGGATAAGATGTGGGCGTGTTTTATGTTAATTCTACTTGACCCCACGTAAATTACGTTTTTTTTTGAACGGCGCATGCACCGTCCGTGGGGGTATCCCAGTGTGCGCGTGCTCGAAATCACATCTCAAATAGTCAATGCTTTCGACGTGAACGTAATTTCCGCAAAGCCCTATTCGCAAACGTTTTACGAAAACGACGAAAAATTTTACGCTGTCCCGACGTCCGCTGGGGTGGAGGTTCAACTTCCAGCAGGACAACGACCCTAAACATACAGCCAGAGCTACTGGCCCTCGAGCCGCAGTTTGGAGACCCCTGGTTTAGATCAAAGTATATTCATGTGTTAGAATGACCCAGTCAAAGTCCAGACCTAAATCCAATTGAGAATCTGTGACGAGACTTGAAAATTGCTGATCACAGATGCTCTCCATCCAGTCTGGAGATATTTTGCAAAGAAGAATGGGCAAAAATTTCCCTCTCTAGATGTGCAAAGCTGGTAGAGACTTCCCCAAAAAGACTTTAATTGCAGAGAAAGGAGGTTTACAAAGTATTGTAAAAAAAAAATGAAAACCACTTATTTTCTTTCCACTTCACAATTATGTGCCACTTTGTGTTGGTCTATCACATAAAATTCCAATACTTTTACGTTTTTGGTTGTAACTTGACAAAATGTGGAAAATTTCAAGGGGTATGAATACTTTTTCAAAGCACTGTATCATATCTTTTAACTCCTCCACACAGTTTTTTTTGATTTTGCGCATGACTATTGGATAAGCCCTTGGTCGCAAGATAAGGGGCCAGATTCTCGTACATCCACGCAATTTTGTGCGGGCGTAACGTATCTGATTTACGTTACGCCTCCGCAACTTAGACGGGCAAGTGCTGTATTCTCAAAGCACGTGCTCCGTAAGTTGCGGCGGCGTATCGTAAACCGGCCGGCGTAAGCCCGCCTAATTCAAATTTGGATCAGGGGGGCGTGTTTTATGTAAATCTACTGTGACCCGACGTGATCGACGTTTTTTCCCGAACGGCGCATGCGCCGTCCGTGGAATTTCCCAGTGTGCATTGCTCCAAAGTACGCTGCAAGGACGTCATTGGTTTCGACGTGAACGTAAATGACGTCCAGCCCCATTCACGGACGACTTACGCAAATGACGTAACTTTTTCAAATTTCAACGCGCGAACGACGGCCATACTTAACATTGGTACGCCGCACTTATGCCTCATATAGCAGGGGTAACTATACGCCGGGAAAAGCCTAACGTAAACATCGTAACTTTACTGCGTCGGTCGGGCGTACGTTTGTGAATTTGCGTATCTAGCGGATTTACATATTTCGACGCGTAAATCAGCTTACACGCCCCTAGCGGTCAGCGGAAAAATGCAGTTACGATCCGACGGCGTAAGAGACTTACGCCTGTCGGATCTAATGGATATCTATGCGTAACCGATTCTAAGAATCAGGCGCATAGATACGACGGGTCGGATTAGGACTTACGACGGCGTACATGGCGCTGTGCCGTCGTAAGTCCTTTCAGAATCTGGCCCAAGGTCTTTAAATGGTTTCGCCATTCTGCTTGAGAGCCACAAACCTCATCCTGAAACTTCTGTCCTGTGAAACTCTTAGAGCTCACAAAGCCGTTCTGAGCCGGCAAGACTGGCGGTCGGTTTCTCACTATCGGGTTAATCTACTGCGAAGCGCTTCTAACAGCAGAGTAGAAGCTGATCCTTTCAGAGAGAGAAACTCATTTTTCACCTGTCAGATTATTGCTCATTCCCCGTCTGCACGCCTCGCCTGTCAGAGAGGCCGGCTGCTCCCCATAATACAGGACAATTACGGCGGAATCCTCCAGACAGAACGCAGAGAGGGGGGAAAAAAAAATCCACTTACATTTCTCTCTCCTTCAGTGACACGGGTTTCATAGCAGTATGCCAGAAGCACATCGATCAGACCTAGGTACGCCAGCTGCTCCGCTCTCTTATCCAGCAGATAGGACTTGTTGGTGAATTTTCTCAGCTGCTCCTTCTCCTTCTCTGTAAACGCGACTGCGCAGGGTGGGAAAAAAGGGAAAAAAATATAATTTTGGCCATTGAAAATTTGGCTCAGTAAGTTTTGACAATTAATCAGGTGGTCATTTCCAGCCCAAACATAAAATGACCAGATGCAAAAGAAAAATAGCACTTTGAGGTTAGAAGAGGCTTTGATCTTAAAGGGGCTGTAAAGGTAAACGTTTTTTTTCACCTTAATGCATTAGGGCCCTTTCACACGTACGGACAAACGGTCCGTTTATTACAAGTCCGTTTACGGACTTGTAACGTATCCCTATGGGATTGCAGACGTTAGCGGATGATGCATCCGCTAACGTCCGCAACCATCCGCGTCCGCAAAGATCCGCTTTTGCGAACGGAAGAAAACCCTATTTTTCTTCCGTCTGGCGGAACGGATCGGATTTGAATACGGACACACGGTCCGTATTCATCCGATTCCCCATAGGGGAGAGCGGAGGAGAGACAGGGCGGTCTCTGCACAGTGTGCGGGGACCGCCCTGTCCGCCGACAGCTCAGCGGGGATTTACGGAGGAATCCCCGCTGAGCCAAACGGGCTAACGGAGCGGATCAATTATGGATCCGCTCCGTGTGAAAGAGCCCTTAGGGTGAAAAAACATCCGACAATAACGCCCCAGCCCCCCCGTTATACTTGCCTGACCTCTTGAAAGTCCAGTGCTCCCAACCCCCGCCTCCCCCCCCCCACTTCCTTTTTGCCGCTCAGCCTGGTTGTTGATTGGTTACAGTGGATGGATTGAAAGCAGCGCAGCCATTGGCATCATCCAATGATGCGGCGCGCCGGGGGGCGGGGCCGAGTCATACAGTGAGCGGCTATGGCCGCCGGCTGTATCATGGGAGCGCACCCGCAAGAACTCAACACCATGCGAGCACGCTCACATGAAGGTGCCGAGTCCTTGCAGGGGGGAGCTGAGGCAGTCGCAGAGGGACCCCAGAAGACCAGGTTTGGGGCCACTCGTCGAGAAAATAGAGAACATGTTCTCTATTTTCTCGTTGTTCTATGGGAGCTCTCGGCCCGCCGAGCTCCTCGGCGGCTTCAGGGCTGAACTGGCCGAGGAACTCGATGTGTTTGGCACGTCGAGTTCCTCGGCCGTGTGTACGGGGCCTGACATGTTTGTTATTTAAAATATATATATCTTTTGTGATCCTTTAAACATGCAGTTCTCACCCCCTACAGTGCTGCTTTTGACACGGTACACCATGGATTACTACTGACTCGGCTAACAGAAGTAGCCAGAGTCACGGAATGTGATTTCGCTTGGTTCTCCTCCTTCGTGGAAAACCGATCACAAACGGTGAAACTGGGACCTTTCACTTCTGAAAAAACGGACGGTATCATGTGGAGTCCCTCAGGGTTCCCCTCTGTCACCGGTTCTTTTCAATATTTATCTGCGCCCTCTTTTTGAAATCATCAGTAACCAGAAGTTACTTTATCACTCTTATGCAGATGATACACAATTGTGTTTTCGCATCTGCAACAAAAAGGATCATTCTCTTGGATTAGAGAAATGCCTTTTTTTAATAGAAAACTGGATGACAAAGAGTTATCTTAAACTCAACGGTTCGAAAACAGAACTTCTCCTGTTTCAAGCCAACCGGAAAAATTATCACGTGACAACATGGACAATAAAAAAAAAAAAAAAGAGGATACACAGCACCGTGGTATTTCACCAAGAACCACAAGCTGACAGCCGCAAAGGATGTCGGGACTTGTAGTTCACTCACACACAGAGCTGTGTAAATGAATGAAGCGGCCATGTGGGCGGAGCCCCGCAGATTTTAACCGTCCCAAAAATGTGTCAATAGTGTCTGATGTGTCCACCATAATGTCGTAGTCACGCAAAAAAAAAAAAAAAAAATGAAAAAAAAAAGACGAAAAAAAAAAAAAAAAAAACGCAGAACGCCGTTACTTGTACTAGTGAAAAAAATAATAATAACAACAATAAGAATAATAATGAAAAAAAAAAAATATATATAAATCTATCCCCAATTTTGTAGACACTATGGCCCAGATTCTCAAAGGGCTTACGACGGCGCAACGCCATGTACGCGGTCGTAAGTCCTAATCTGGGCCGTCTTATCTATGCGACTGATTCTTAGAATCAGTTACGCATAGATAACCATTAGATCCGACAGGCGTAAGGCTCTTACGCTATCCGATCTTGAATGCAATTTTTTTTTGGTGGCCGCTAGGTGTCGCCTCCGTCGTTTTCCCCGTCGAGTATGCAAATTAGCTAGATATGCGAATTTCCGAACGTACGTGCGGCCGGCTCAGTGAAGTTACGACGTTTACGTTAGGCTTGTCCCGGCGTAAAGTTGCCCCTGGGTATATGAGGCGCAATCAATGTTAAGTATGGCCGTCGTTCCCGCGTCGAAATTTGTACATTTACGTCGTTTGCGCAAGTCGTCCGTGAATGGGGCTGGACGCCATTTACGTTCACGTCGAAACCAATGACGTCCTTGCGACGTCATTTGGAGCAATGCACACTGGGATATTCTTCGGACAGCGCATGTGCAGTACGTTCGGCGCGGGAACGCGCTTAATTTAAATACTACACGCCCCCTACCCGGCTAATTTGAATTAGGCGGGCTTGCGCCGGGTGATTTACGCTGCGCCGCCGCAACTTTACAGGCAAGTTCTTTGAGAATAAAGCACTTGCCTGTAAAACTTGCGGCGGCGTAACGTAAATCAGATACGTTACGCCCGCCCAGTTTTGGGCAATTGTACGAGAATCTGGGCCTATAACTTTTGCGCAAACCAATATACGCTTATTGCAATTTTTTATTACCCCAAAAAATTGGGGAAATTTATTATAGCAAAAAGTGAAAAAATATTGTGTTTTTTTCAAAATTTTCGCTATTTTTTGTTTATAGCGCAAAAAAATAAATACATAAATAAATAGGTTTATTTATTCAGTCAGTTAAAGTGACGCAGTGCCGTATCGCAAAAAATGGTCCGGTCATTGGACAGCCAATTCTTCTGGGGCTGAAGTGGTTAGAACGAGACCAGTTTAGTAATATAAACCGGTTACCCAGGTTTGCTTCAAGACTGCAGTTTTATGCTCTTGAAATCCATGACACCCGTAAACAGGCGCAGCATCTCCCGAAAAATTTCCATGGGAAATGAAGTAACATCTATTTATCGGATTACACAGAAGTATTACAGAATACATCTATGAAGACACGCACACCAGTTCCTGCCCCGGGGAAGCTTATAACCTGCCTGCGGCCTGTTTATGGCGGATAGCGCTTTCTTTCTTTTGGTCACATCATCCTGTTTAACCACTTCCCGCCCGGCCCATTGTCAAATGACGTCCACAAAGGACCTCTACCGATCCAGATGGTCACCAGTCATCTCTATGACCGTCGGAGGATCCGGGCGCGATGTGATGACGTCACGCCCGGGTCCCCGTAAGTAAACAAAGCCGCAATGAGATCGGTGAATTTTTTTTCACAGATTTCATGCTTTCCAGCCTGGAGGAGAGATGTGGGGTCTTATTGACCCCGCATCTCTCCATAAAGAGTACCTGTCACACACATTCCTATTACAAGGGATTTTGACATTCCTTGTAATAGGAATAAAAGTGATAAAAAAATAAAATAAAAAAAAAAATATGTAAAAAAAAAGAAATCATTTTTTTTTTAACGCCCCTGTCCCCAGTAGCTTGCGCGCAGAAGCCCCGCCAACATATGTAAATGCCGTTTAAACCACATATGTGAGGTATCGCCGCGTGCGTTAGAGTGCCAGCAACAATTCTAGCACTAGATCTCCTCAGTAAATCTAAACTGGTAACCTGTAAAAAAATTCAAAGCGTTGCCTATGGAGATTTTTAAGTACCGAAGTTTGGCGTCATTCCATGAGTGTGCGCAATTTTAAAGCGTGACATGTTAGGTATCTATTTACTCGGTGTAAAATCATCTTTCATATTTTACAAAAAAATTGGGCTAACTTTACTGTTTTGTTATTTTTTTAATTCATGAAATTTTCCAAAAAAAAGGCGTTTGAAAAATTATTGCGCAAATACCGTGCAAGATAAAATGTTTCAATGACCGTCGTTTTATTCCCTAGGGTGTCTGCTAAAAAAACATATATAATGTTTGGGGGTTCCGCGTAATTTTCTAGCAAAAAAATTATGATTTGTACATGTAGGAGAGAAGTGCCAGAATAGGCCCGGTATGGATGTGTGTATAAAAGCCCTGTATGGAAGTGGTTAAAACCGTTCAAAATAAAAAATTGCAGCACCAAAAAAAAGGTTCGTTTATAAAATTATTTTTTATAGCATTTTTTCGATACTGTAAGAATTATTGTTTTCTGTATCCATTACAGGTATTAAAATAGCACTGACAATTTACACAGACCGTCACACACTTTGTACATTCACAGGTGTCCCTGCCCCCAAGAAGCTGTACAATCACATTCATTCATTCATTCCTTCATTCTTTCACATACTAGGACCTATTTAGACAGGAGTCAAATAACCTACCAGCATGTCTTTGGAGTGTTGGAGGAGACCAGAGTACCCGGAGGAAACCCACACAAGGACAGGGTGAACATGCAAACTCCAAGCGGATAGTGTTGTAGTCAGGGCTGGACTGGGACAAAAATTTGGCCCTGGATTTCATCCAGACTGGCCCACTTTGATAGTTCTCACCTATGGCGGCCGGAATCATTCTCTCCTTCTTCCTCCTGCAGTCTCAGAAGGCCTGCGAGAGGTAGAGGAGAAGCAAGCATTCCGAGACTGCAGGAGGAAGATGCTCCTCCTATCCTGCTTATTTCTGCTGCCCACCTCCCCCATGCTCTCCAGCCCCCCTGGGCTCTTGACCACCCTCCATGCTCTCTATCCCCCCCCCCCATGCTCTTCAGCCCCCCCCCCCGGCTCTTCACCTCCCCCATGCTCTCCAGCCCCCCAATGCTCTCCACCTCCCCCCATGTTCTACAGCCCCCCCTGTGCTCTCCACCTCCCTCCATGCTCTCCACCTCCCTTCCAGTCCCCCTGGGCACTCCACATCCCCTCCCCCCATGCTCTCCGCCGTCCCCCTGGCTCTCCACCTCCCTTCCAGTCCCCCTGGGCACTCCACATGCCCTCCCCCCATGCTCTCCGCCGTCCCCCTGTGCTCTCCACATCACCCCCATGCTCTCCAGCTCTGGGCTCTCCACCACCCTCAGGACTCTCCACCTCCTCCATGCTCTCCAGACTAGGGTTGCCAACTCATCCCTTTAAAACAGAACACATATTAATTACACAGGTTCTGAGGCTAATTTAATGCAAATAAGGCACCAAGTGAGTTTAATTACCTCCTTAATCAGCCACAGAACCTGTGTAATTAATATGTGTTCTGTTTTAAAGGGATGAGTTGGCAACCCTACTCCAGACCCTCTGGGCTCTCCACACCCCCCCCCCCCCCCTGTGCTCTCCACATCCTGGTCTGGGCCTGGTTCAAGGTATAGTCCAATATAGTTCCAAAGTCATACACAGGGAAATCCAAAACTAGTGGGGCAGACACACAGGTAGCTTGATCAGGAATCACATGTATCACTCTCTATCACAAATGAGGTTTGAGCTGGCTTATAACAGGCTTTGTTTCCACCCAGAGACTGATCACATTAATCAGCCAGCAGGTGGACAGACAGACAAGGAGAGGGCCATAGCCCAAACTCTGGATGCTGGAAATAGGAACAGGAGCACCAAGTGATCGCGACACTAGCGCGGTCCAGTCTTGTGCTGGCAGAGGGAAGGGTGGAGTGTTCCCCCTCTGGACAATACATATGTGTGCAAGGTTCCGTTCACAAGGGGCATACAACAATGTTCACCCTTGCGGGGACCTTGCATGGAGATACACAGGTGTTTTCCGTACATCCCCGTGCAGGTAGCATGCAAAAAGAAGAAACGTATATGGACAGCCGCACTCCGATAAGTCTAAAAAAGACGTGCCCTTTATTGGGTAAAAAGAAATGCACTACAAAAACACAGCATACAGTGGGAAATAAACCTCTGACGCGTTTCACATTGAACCTCAATGCTTAGTCATAGCTGGGGCAGGTAGCCCCATTGATGTCAGCGGCTGCACAAACAGGGATGTCAAATTGGGAGCAGCATCTGTTTGTGCAGCCGCTAAATCCCAATTAACCTCAATAGGGCTGCCTGCATGGGGAAGCACGGAACACCTGTGTATACCCATATGGTGTAGCACGCCCATTGTGAACGAGGCCCAAGTAACTTGATATGCGGTTATTTCAATATAAAAATAAGTCAGCTGGTAAATAAATTCAGAGCAGAATTTAAGTTTGCCACCTACAGGCTGCTATTGGTAAATACTGAATATTCACATGAAATTACTTCATTCTTTAACCAAGATTACCACTAAAAATGTATACCTTTCTGAACAAAATTAGGAAAATATATGCAAATTTGACAGAAATTCCCTTAAGAAATTGGTGACATTATCTGCATAACAGTTTTCACTAGACATGTGCCCTGCCAAAAAATGTGTTCATTTTCGTTTTAATTTGTTTTTTTTCCGGGTCATTAATTTTGATCGAAATTCGTTATTTCCAATAAATTCGAAAATTCGGAAATTCAAAAATCCAAAAACTTGGATTTTCTGATTTTTGGAATTTCCGAAGTTTGGAAATTAAAAAATCTGAAAATTAAAAAATCCGAAATAATAACCAATGCCATAAAACTACCCCTATTTTGTAGATGATATAAATTTTGCGCAAACCAAATCAATATACACTTATTGCGATTTTTGACATGTTTTGTGTTTTCCCACAGCCGGTGGTGAAAACGTTCCTATCCTGAACGTGAATGTTCCGCGGCAGCGCCTAAACTCTGCTAAAAGCCTATGTGTTAGAGCAGCACGATTAATCGTTAAAGAATCAAGAACGCAATTCTACCCACCTCCCGATCTTAAAAAAAAAACATTTCCTTCATTCAGTGCAGAGAGTTCTCTGCTAAAACTGACAGCTGTCAAAAAACAACCCCCCCAAAAAAAAATGAAAAAAAAAAAAAAAACAGGCAGCCAAGGGCCTCACAACATTGCTAAAAAGAAACATTGTAACATTTGGTTCTTTTAGATCAAAGGGATGAACTTCTGTCTGTAAATAGAAATAGATTGTGTTTGATAAGCTGCTTCCCTGGCTACAGTAGTCCAGGAATGACAGTTCTGAACCTGGAAGTGATAAAATCCTCCTTGCTTCTGGGTTCATTAGTCACAGAGGACATGGAGGAATGGATCTCCTCTGGATTTGACTATTGGGGCCGTTTACTTTGGTCCTGGCCTCCCCCAGAGGAACAGGCAGAGGATGGAGTGCAGTCTTTCTTACTAATGTAAACGTGATTGGGTGGCCGTAGAGCCGTCAGTATCACTTGTACCTAACACCCAATTGTCAGCTGGAAAAAAAAAATGACACCAAGCTTCTTTGAACCATTCCAAGCCCAGGGATGGTTTAAAGCAGCCTAAGAACATAAAGTGGTTAAAATTTCCAATATTGGGCGTGTAGAAAAACCTGTATGGAGAGATATAGGTAGGCTGCCATCATAGATCTGTTGCTTCTATATTTTTATAGTCCACTGGCTGTCATTTTGCCTGAACAGATTCAATACTCTGAGCCAATGACCTAAAGCAAGTATGCAGTTTAGATGTTTTTGCTTCAGTCTGACTTTCCTGAACTGCTTGCTTTGTTTCAGGACAATGTATCAGATCATAACGAAACCAGCAATAGCCAAGCAACCTTCAAGAGAAAGTAAAAAACCCCAACCCCAAAAAATGGGGAAAAAAAACGAATCCTGCAAGAGAAAGGCATAATGAGCTAGTATGCATGGCACTTACCTGAAATCGAAGCCCCCAAAGTCCTCCTCGTTCCCCGCTGCCGCAATGTCCCCTCGCATTTTCTTCCCGTTATCGCTGCTCCGGCTCTGTGATTGGCCGGAGCAGCGATAACGTCACTCCCGCACATGCGCGCGGGATGGCAGATCCCTGCGCATGCGCAGGAATACGGCATTTACCCCAATAATGGCATTCACAAAAACGGCACACTCAGTGCGCCTGCGCCGTTATCTACGACACGCATGCGCCGTAGACATCGGCGCCTGTCATTATTGTAAATATCTCCTAAACCGTGTAGGTTTAGGAGATATTTCTTGCACCTACAGGTAAGCTTACCTGTAGGTGCAAGTTGTGCGGTTGGGTTTACAACCACTTTCAGTAACAGCAGCCGCCATACTTTCTCGCTATGGTGCCATTTTGCAGTTACATTGGCGCCAACTCACCAAAAGCATAAAAAGACCTTGGTGACACATCTGAATGATGAAGACATGACATCACTGGCTCCAATTAACTGCTTTCACAAAACCTTATTTATACGACTTTCTTATACAGGAATTTATTTATACAACGTCCTAGGAGGAATCCCTGGACAGAACATAGCAAAGTTTATACTTTACGCAATAATTCACTCTTGGAATTATAAGTCATATTTGATTTTCATGACCCGCCGACCCATGATTATATAAAGTCATGGCTTTCCCAAGGACCTGTAACGTCATTAGAAAACAATGATGTGATGTAAAGGTCAGCGCTCCTCCGGAGTGCACAGCTCCATCCATACTCTCCCCATGTTGAAATTTACCATTCCTGACATAAGAGTTGAACTGCAGGCTAACAGATAAATACTCGGCTGAATTCCATATATTATCTGCTAAATGATTTTAAATTTCCCCAGCCAGACCTAACATTTGTTAGGACAAGTTGGTCACCTCACTTTTTTTAAACTGTAATTCAGCAACATAGCTCCCTTACCTTAAAGCGGAGCTCCAACCTAAAGTGGAACGCCCGCTGATGGGAACCCTCCCCCCCTCGTGTGTCACATTTGACACCTTTCAGGGGGAGGGGGGTGAAGATACCTGTCTAAAGACAGGTATTTGCACCCACTTCCGGCCACACGGTCTCGGGCAGACTGCGGGCATGACGTCACCTCCCGTCCCCCCGTGGTGTTCTGGGAACACTCGGCTCCCAGTACAAACAGGGAGACAATCGGCAGGCGTAGCGCGACTCGAGTATGCGCCGTAGGGAACCGGGCAGTGAAGCCGGAGCGCTTCACTTCCTGGTTCCCTCACCGAGGACGGCGGGGGGGGGGGGGGCAGCAGAGTGACGAGCTCCGCTTTAACCTGTGATTGGACAGTGAAGGAAGAGCAACAAACTGATTAGATCAACATTCTGCTCTATCCTTATGTCAGCAGGTCCCTTATCAGCACCTGTGAAAGCAGAGGATTGGCTTAGAGCAGAAGTCTGCAAACTACAGTCCATGGGCCACTTCCAGCCTGTGCAAAATTTTATCGAGCAAGCGGTAAAGCCAGCCGGTTCAGCGGCGACTGGTCCAGATTCAATCAATGTATGAGCAGGCTGGTTGTACTGAAGTCGATCCATCGATGCACTTCAGTACAACCAGTCTATCGGATACTTTGCATGCGATTACTGCTAGTGGCCATCAGGGCCGCCATCACAAATTTTGGGGCCCTTTACACAGCTTTAGGCAGGGCCCCCCTGGAGCAGAGAACCACCGGGGGGGGGGGCCTCCACTCTGCCGCAAGATAAGCGGGGGGGGGGGGGGGCAGTGGTTATGAAAGTGTCATCTCTTCTCTTTTCTCTCCTGCTGCGAGATAAGCGGGACGGGGGGGGGGGGGTTGGTGCTGACAAACAAAACAAAGTCAACTCAAGTCTTCACTTCTCTCTCTCCTGCCACGAAAAAAACAGGGGGGGAGGGCCCCGGTCAAACAGGAAAAAAAATGGGGGGGCGACCGGGCCCCTGGGGACCATCAGGCCCCTTACAGGTGTAATGCCTGTACCCCACTGAGGGCGGCCCTGGTGGCTATAGCCGCCAGCAGTAATCCTTGTCTTCTACCGGCAGGGAAGGCTCCTCACTAGCAGAACACAATAGCGCTGCAATAGGTTCTTGAGAGGCAGACTTATTTAGCACAATATACAATGAAATATCTTAGGAGCCAGACTCAATTAACACCTCAACAGTATGTGTCCCCACATGAATGAATACTGTCCTATTGACCTGTTGGGGTCAGAATAAACCACTTGTAATATTTCAAGATATCCTGCAATACATGATTTATCATTACTGTCCCATCTCCTGTAATCCGAGAAATAATTTCTCAGTCATCCTATGCCCCTATTGGACATAGGATGACCCTAGACACAAGAGTCATTGGTGAAGCTGGCACAGGAGTACCCCGCATCCTTCAAAAGTCTCTGGGTATCACGGGCCATTCTGTTACAGTTTGCATATATGTGATCGCTAACCGGGCTCAGGGGCGGAACTCTCATGGATCACTGAGCACAGAAGCAGGGATCACTACGGTCTGACTAGTGGAGACATTGACATACATCCGTTCAGACCAGGCGCAATGTGAGCGCAGACCACCAGGGTAGGGGGTGCAATCTTACTCAGGCATCGTAAAAGGCAACCGTGTGAAAACACCCTAAAAGTGGAAGTCCAGCCCAAACACTAAAAATCGCTACATCTACAGACATCCACAATCTAACACTAACCTATCTAGCCCTGTAAAGAAGAAATCAATATACATACCTATTTTGAAGCTGCTCTGGTCCAGTCTCCAGTGGCAGAAGCTTTGCAGAGGACACAACCGACAACGGTTAGGAAATGAATAAGAAGTGACATCACCCATAGGCTTACTATGGGGCTTCCGTTGTCGGCTGCCTCCTCTGCACCCGCCTACACAATGAAGCTGCCGCTGACAGCTCAGCTTGGGACCAGAGTGGCTTCAGAAAAGGTATGAATAGCGATTTCTTCTTTACGGGTGTAAATAGGTTAGCGTTAGGGCTCTTTCACACGGGTGGCCCGTTCAGGTCCGCCTGCCAGTTTTTTAGGCGGACCTGAACGGGCGCTCCGTCGGGTCGGAAATCAGCGGTGACATGCCCACTGACATCCGACACGCTCCGATCCGCCAGAGTGTGACGGAGGAAAAGACGGTCCGTGTTCATCCGATCCCACCATAGGGGAGAGCGGAGAAAAGACAGGGCTGTCCCTGCACAGTGTGCGGGTACCGCCCTATCATCCGCCGGCTCAGCGGGGATCAACCGAGCGATCCCCGCTGAGCAAGCGGAGGTTCGCGGGGCGGGTGTGAAAGGGGCCTTAGATTGTGGATGTCTATAGATGTAGCGATTTTAGGGTTGGGCTGGACTTCTACTTTAACCAAAAATTAGGATTTACTGTGTTAGAGGGAACATTCAGAAATGTTAATTGTGCCTAAGCAATACCCTGAAGAGTCAACATTTTTTGTAGAATTCATTCGTGAAAAAAGCAGTGCATTTCCTGTGCCCAGATCGTCCTGTGACTTGAGCCCAGATCTGCAGTAAGAGATCACCTAAAGCACTGTTGCCTTGCACAGATGGCCTCATGAGATTTGGGGAAAGATTTGGCGATGTGCCACTCGCTGTTCTCCTTGCTGGAGAGAAAACTGTACCCGAGGACCTGCAATGCAAGAATCTCCTTGCTTCAGCTTCCTTCATTTTGTGGCTCTGTGCTTTCTCACCCTCTCCTGCTGCTTCTTGAATGTTCCACCACCGATCATCAGAAGACCAGTTCTGACATTAGGAAGCAAGCCTTGTCGCTACCCAGATTGTGACACACAGAGGAAAAGTGGAACCAGGAACATTAAACCCAATAATGAGAAAAAGATCAGCTGCAGATAGACCACAGAAAATACTAGGGACTGAGAG
The DNA here is from genome assembly GCF_905171775.1 of Rana temporaria. Lineage (NCBI taxonomy): Eukaryota > Metazoa > Chordata > Amphibia > Anura > Ranidae > Rana > Rana temporaria. The sequence goes on along the minus strand of NC_053495.1, from coordinate 22,613,539 downwards.
CTTACCATTGCAAGCATTATGATGGATGCTTACTCCGATATACGGGCACTGGAAATGAAGGCCGCAATATGTAGCGGGTCTAGAAGCGGTGACCAGAATATTTGGAGTTAGTTACTTACCCTCAGGGCCGTCTTTAATGTTGATTGGACCCTGGGCAAAAATTTCCTTAGGCCCCCCTCTCCCAAGCAGTTTTGCTCTCCACCTGCTCTGAGACATACAATAAGAGCCGGTTCACACTTCCGTGGCACGACTTCGGGGGCGACTCTGCAAGGCGTCCTGAAGACGACTTCAGAGGCGACCTGCAAAACGACTTCTGTATAGAAGTCAATGCCCCCCGAAGTCGTGCAAGAACCTTTTTCTAAGTCGGAGCGACTTGCGTCACTCCTATTAGAACGGTTTCATTGCATTGAATGGAACGCGACTCGTCAGGCGGGTGAGCCGCCTGTCGTGCCGCCCCAGTGTGAACTGGCTCTAAATATCAGCTAGACTTAAAATCGGTTTATTGTATCAGATCAGGCAGGGATTGTGATTGGTTGTCAGAGATTACAGCATATCATTACCACTTACTGACTGGTTGCTAGAGGTTACAGCACACATTTTGGCTCACTGATTAGTTGCTTGAGGTTACAGCACATGATTTTTTCTTGTTGATTGGTTGCTAGAAATGACTGTATAGTAATACTGCTCACTGATTGGTTGCTAGAGGTTACAGCACATCATCTCTTCACTGCAGAGGGTCACGATATAAATATGAATGCCGCCTTTATTAACATATGAATGCTGCCGGCCTCAGCTATTTACTTATGAATGCCACCGCTATCTATATATTAATGCTCCACATGTAAACACAGGGGGGCAGATCCTCGTACAATTGCATGGGCGCAGCGTATGTGAGATAAGTTACAGCGGCGTAGCGTACTTTTTTAATCTTTGAATCCACAAAGAATTCGCGCCGCAAGTTACGGCGGCGTAGTGTATCTCTCGCGGCGTAACGGTGCGTAATTCAAATCGGCGAGTAGGGGCGCGTTTCATTTAAATGAAGCACGTCCCCGCGCCGAACGAACTGCGCATGCGCCGTCCCTAAATTTCCCGCCGTGCATTGCGCTAAATGCAAGGACGTCATTATTTTGACGTGGACGTAAATTACGTCCAGCCCCATTCACGGACGACTTACGCAAACAAAAAAAAATATTTTCAAATTCCACGCGGAAACGACGGCCATACTTAACATTGCGTACGTCACCAAATAGCAGCTTTAACTATACGCTGGAAAAAGCCCAACGGAAAAGACGTAAAAGAATGCGACGGCCGCTCTTACATTCGTGGATCGTCGGAAATAGCTCATTTGCATACTCGGCGCGGATTACGACGGGAACGCCACCCAGCAGACCCCGAAGAATTGCATCTAAGATCCGAAGACGTACGCCTGTCGGCTCTAACCCACATGCCGTCGTATCTTGAAGATTCAAAACAAAGATACGACGCGGGAAATTTGAAAGTACACCGGCGTATCAGTAGATACGCCGGCGTACTTCCTTTGTGGATCTGCCCCAGGGTCTTCAGGTGAGTCATCGGTACACAACAATAGGGCAGTGCTGGGCAGCATTAGTAGCAGCACTTCACACTGAGATATCAGGACACAGCACAGGACTAAAACTTCAAGGGACAAGGGAATTTAAACTGGGATAGTTGGCAAGTATGAGACAGCTGCTTTGGGCCCCACAACAATGACAGGTCCCAGGGCAGCTTCCCCTTTTGCCCTGCCTTAAAGACGGCCCTGCTTACCCTTTAAATATGTTATAGGAAACCGGTCCGCTTAAATACATTTCTGCTCCTCCTTTGCACTGCTGCACCAACACGTTCCCCTGACTATCTTACCTCCTTTGTCCTCACTTTCAGGGGAAACGTTTGCGGTTCTATGCTGCATCTCCTCCCACCAGGTTTTGTACTTCAGCAACTGTTTAACAGCATCGTCTTCAAAGAGGTCGGCTCTGCAAGAAACAACAACGTCCTTTCAACCGTGTACAGTCAGCAAAATGCTTAACAAAAAAAAAATCTCAAGCAGCCTTGAATGAACTCCGATGGAAAGAAAAACCAGAACACCGCTTTAAAACACCAAATTAAAAAGAAAGTTTTTGTTTTCCGCTTTAGGCACAGATGTTTTCTGGCAAATTAATTAACCAGTTGTGCTCCATCCAGCCATTTTAGCTAAAGGCTGATTTTCTAAACTACCGTATTTATCGGCCTATACCGCGCACTTTTTTGCCCTGAAAATCGTGGGTGCGCGATATACGCCAATACCCGCGCCGTGTTTGAATGCCTGCGCAGTACACTCGGATACATTCGCCCAGGCTCGGCTTCGCTCGTAGTCACGCTCTGTGACGTTTATGCGTGATAAGCATTGCCTGGCCGAATATACCCGAGTGTACTGCGCTCAGTATACGTCAGCGGAGGCTTTAAACTGAGCGCAGGAATTCGACATGAAGACAGCGCGGGAGAAGCCGGGAGGACACCACCGACGCCGCAGATGGACGCCGGACCGGACGAGGCCGCCGGGCAAGACACCAAAACTGTAAGTAGTAAAATGTAATAAAATGTTTTTTTTACAGGATTTTAGGGTAAAAATTAGGGGTGCACGCTATACGCCGGAGCGCGCAATACCCCGATAAATACGGCAGAGAAGGCTGCAAAGAAGGCTTTCTGTAGGTGATATTTTCTTTAAAGCGTTATTCATTTTCTAATATAACCCCTCGCCGAGTCGCCGCTGTCCTTTCAAATAGCCTCTGACGCTGGAGACCAGTAAGTGGGGCTCGGGATTATGCACTTACTGTGATTGGCTTGCAGTAATGATGTAAATAGGGAGCCCTGCCTACCAACTGTCAATGGTGGGTACTTAGGGCTCTTTCACACGGATAAAAAAGGGGACATACATTGATCCCTATGAGGTTGCGGGTGCCAGCGGATGAACATCCACTGACACCCGATCTCACCTGGGTCCACAATCCTCCGATTCTGCAGACCCTATTTTTCCATCCGTCTGCGGATCGGATGAACACGGTCAGACGGGGGATCTGTTAACCCCTTCCCTGCCAGTGTCATTTATACATTGATCAGTGCAATTTTTTTGCACTTATCACTGTAATAATGTCAATGGTCACTAAAAAGTGTCACTTGGGATCAGATTTGTCTGCCACAATGTTGCAGTCCCGCTAAAAACTGTGTATCGCTGCCATTACCAGTAAAAAAATAAATAAATAAAACAACAACACAATAAAAGTCCCTAAATCCATCCGCTATTTTGTAGACGCTATGGGCTAGATTCAGATAGCCCTGCGTAATGTTGTGCGGGCGTAACGTATATCCGATACGTTACGCCGCCGTAAATTAGGGCGCAAGTTCCGTATTCAGAAAGAACTTGCGCCCTAAGTTACGGCGGCGTAAAGTATGTGCTCCGGCGTAAGCCCGCCTAATTCAAATTTGGATGATGTGGGCGTGTTTTATATAAATTTAGTGTGACCCCACATATTTGACGTTTTTTACGAACAGCGCATGCGCCGTTCGTAAAAGAATCCCAGTGCACATGCTCGAAATTCCGCCGCAAATAGTCAATGCTTTAGACGTGAACGTAACTTACGTACAGCCCTATTCGCGAACGACTTACGCAAACGATGTAAAAATTAAAAAAAATTTGACGCGGGAACGACGTCCATACTTAACATTGCGTACGCCTCATAGCAGGCGCAAACTTACGCCGGAAAAAGCCTAACGTAAACGACGTAAAAAAAATGCGCCGGGCGTACGTACATTTGTGAATCAGCGTATCTACCTAATTAGCATATTCCTCGCGTAAATCGACGGAAGCGCCACCTAGCGGCCAGCGTAAAATTGCAACCAAGATACGACGGCGTAAGAGACTTACGCCGGTCGGATCTTAGTCAAATCTATGCGTAACTGATTCTAAGAATCAGGCGCATAGATACGACGCCGCAACTCAGAGATACGACAGCGTATCTGGAGATACGCCGTCGTATCTCGTACCTGAATCTAGCCCTATAACTTTTGCGCAAACCAAGCAATCAAATTCACACTTATTGCGATTTCTTTATTTTTTATTGAATATTTATTATAGCAGAAAGTTAAAAAAAAAAATTGAATTTTTTTTTTGAAATTGTCAGTATTTTTTTTGTTTATAGCGCAAATAAAAACCACAGAGGTGATCAAATACCACCAAAAGAAAGCTCTATTTGCGGGGACAAAAAGGACATTTGGGTACAGAGACGCATTACTGCGCAATTGACAGTTAAAGCGACGCAGTGACAAATCGCAAAAAATGGCCTTCCAGGGCTGAAGTGGTGCTGCAAAATGAGTGTTGCTGGTTAAAAGAGTTTATAAATAAATAAAATGGAAAAAGCCTTTTTTCATATTTTGTGGCTGCAGATTATATTAAAACGAGTATAAACCAGCTTGCCAACAAACACATTTTTGGTGGCGTTTTCCTTTAAGCATTCAGAAAACAAAAAGTAAATCTCTGGTGTATTTGTGGGATTTAATTATAATTTTTTTATTTTTTTTTTATTTTAGAGAGAGAGAGAGAGAGAGAGAGAGAGAGAGAGAGAGAGAGAGAGAGAAACACAATGAAAAAGAAAAGATGAACAGATGGAGGAGACGAGGCAGTCAGGATGAGTGAATGATGTCACCAGCAGCCGAGGAGAATTCCTCTGGTGTCCATCAAGCAGATTAAAGCGAGTCAGACAGCGGCGCAGGTTGGCGGAGCCAGGCTGCAGCTCAGCTAGTGATATATGAACAGAGCGCTCTGCAAGGTACTGGATATGTACAATGTAACACGGCACGATGCAGAGCACTGTAGCCATAGTGACACGGAGAACGAAGGAGAGACAATGAGACATCCAGAAAGAAGAAAAGACACTGGATGAGGAAACAAAAATAAATGAAAAGGATGGACTAAAGTGACCGAGTAGAATAAGAGCAAAAGAGAAAGAGCAATAAAACACGGTGGAGTCACAAAAACAGAGAATACGCATAGGGAGAAAAGAAGATCAGCGAGAAAGAGGATGAGAGAGAAAGAAAGAGAGGAGGAGAGGGGGGGGGGGGGGGGGGAGAGAGAGAAAGAAAGAAAGAGAGGGGGCGAGAGAGAGGGGGCGAGAGAGAGAGGGCGAGAGAGGGCGAGAGGGGGCGAGAGGGGGCGAGAGGGGGCGAGAGGGGGCGAGAGGGGGAGAGAGGGGGCGAGAGGGGGCGAGAGGGGGAGAGAGGGGGCGAGAGAGGGAGAGAGGGGGCGAGAGAGAGAGAGAGAGGGGCGAGAGAGAGAGAGAGA